>NC_092864.1:465758-469807 GCF_032062135.1 Pyxicephalus adspersus | reverse complement strand
CCCACACTTACACACCACCCCCCAGGTACACACTGTGCTCCGCCCACTCCGACCAAGCACCCTCCAAGGCACACACCTTACTCCTCCCACACTGGCCAATCACTTTCTCTTACCTGTCCCTTCAGTCAGTGATATACAATAAGGCCGTACCTTGTTCTCCTGGGAGGTCTCATTGATGCACAGGGAGTAAATGGAGGAGGGGGTGCTGGGTATCTGGGCCCGGATCTCTCCATTGATCTGACAGTGGTTGATGTGTGGTGAATGCCCGGCACACAGGATCTGCATATCAGAGTCATTGTAAGAAATCCACAGAATGCACAGACAGCCGAAATATATAGGGCGACACAGAAAGTGGGTGCTGGGGGTACAAGAGGTTAGTGAGGGGGAAGGGTTAGGATAAGGAAAATCTCTTACCAGATCCTGATAAAACATAACTTTCTGCTGACTCTCCTGAATAGGGAAGATGGTGGTCGGTGTCACAGAACGAAGATGCCACAAGGAAAGCATTGGGCCCCCACCACATACCTGCAAGAGACCCGGATCAAGGCCAATCAAAGACAGCCCAAAAACCTCACAAACCATCCCTAAGTTCCTGACAGACTTTCCACTAAACTCCTCCCCCACCTCCCTCCTCCAATCCCAGTGCATAATATAACCCCAAACTTTCCACCTCCCTCCTCCAATCCCGGTCCTTCATAATATGACCCCAGTCCTTCCACCAAACTCCCCCCCTCCCTCCAATCCCAGTCCTTCCACTAGACTCCTCCCCCCACCTCCCTCCTCCAATCCCAGTGCATATTATAACCTCAAACTTTCCACTAAACTCCTCCCCTCACCTCCCTCCTCCAATCCCAGTGCATAATATAGCCCCAGACCTTCCACCTACCTCCTCCAATCCCAGTCCTTCATAATATAACCTCAGTCCTTCCACCAAACTCCTCCTCTATTCCCAGTCCTTCCACTAGACTCCTCGCCCCCACCTCCATCCTCCAATCCCAGGTCTTCATAATATAGCCCCATACCTTCCACTAAACTCCTCCCCCACCTCCAATCCCAGACAACCAACGAAATTTAAAAGTTGCTCTCACCATCCAATCGGAATCTGTGGCCAGACAGCTCACAGGGTTATACCAACCAATGCCTATGCATGGCATTCAGTGCCACCTGGGGCCACAGCATACATGGAGATATTAAAACTGCCTGTCACAACCACTAATGACCCCCTACAGATACCCCTCCCATCTACCTGCCATCCCCAGCTCCTGTATTACAGATCTCCTCAATCTTCCCAACTGCCCCCTACAGATACCCCTCCATCTACCTGCCACCCCCAGCCCCCGTATTACAGATCTCCTTGTTCTACCCAACTACCCCCTAGAATTTATTCTACCTGCCCGTTCCCAGATTTCCTGCTTTTTACCAACTGCCCTTTCCCCTCTTCTGCACAGATCACCTGATTCCTACATACTGCTCTCTGCCTACGGCATTCCACCCCTTTAAGGATCACGTGATGTGTGCTAACTCCCCTGTGTACATGTTAGTGTATGCATTGGAGGCCGCAGGACGGACGCCCCACTGCCTGTAGGAAGTGACCTCAGATGCCCCATGTGTGATCTCCCCGGCACTCCTCAGTGCCCACCCGGCTGTTTTCGGGTGAATACTGATGAGTTGGGTCACGGGGCTGTCACCCGCTTACAATTTCTGGGTTGAAATTTGAAGAATAACCCCTCTGTACCAGGCCGCAGGATGGACCTGCACCCCAGGAGAACTAATCATAGACAAAGTGGCCCCCATCACACCCCCGCCTGACACCCCATGAAAACTCACGGTGAATGCTCCGGTCTCCAGGTCCATGACATGAATGTGACAGCTGCCTCCTCCCAGGAGAAGAGAATTGTCCTGTGTGGGGAGAGTGAGCAGAAAGTTACCCCACCCACATGACAAATAGCCCCGACCAATAATATCCCACGAATCCTCACCACATGGTTCAGGACCAGGCTGTTAATTTCGGGAGTTTCTAGATTGTTCCTTAAAGATAAAACGCAGAGAATTGGTGAGGGGAGTCACATGGTCACCATTAACATGAACAGACATTACCGGGTCTCACCTGCTGGGGGCAGCGCGACACCACGCCGCGACACAGCCCTACAAGACAAGGAAATGTGGGTGAGATAGAGGCTGGGGACTGACCCGCCTTTGGGAGGGGCTCAGAATGGATGGGGGGGGGGGGGGGATTGCTGCACAACTACCTTCTTACACAGGTCTGTCCACAGCCAGCCCTTCACTTCATTGTCACCGGCGCTGATCAGATGGCGATCTGTAGAGCTCAGACAGTAGATAGGACCTGAGTGTGCTAAGAGAGGAGACACCATTACTGGAATGTTCCCTCCAGAATACAGGGACCTGGAACTGGAAGGAGGAGATCTCCTGGATGCTCACCCTGAAACATGGCGGAGGGCTCCTTGTTCTGTTCTTTGGCCTCGGAGCCGAGAGCGGAGGAGAGGCTGCGGAGAAATCACAGGTGAGGGGAGACCTGATACCATTATACTGGATCTACAGCCGAAACCCTGCAAGGATCACCTGACCACCCCCCACATCACCGGGGATCACCTGACCACTCCCCACATCACCGGGGATCACCTGACCACTCCCCACACCACCGCCATCACCTGACCACTCCCCACACCACCGCCATCACCTGACCACTCCCCACACCACCGGGATCACCTGACCCCTCCCCACATCACCGGGATCACCTGACCACTCCCCACACCACCACGATCACCTGACCACTCCCCATATCATCGGGATCACCTGACCACTCCCCACATCACCGGGATCGTCCCCCACATCACTGGGATCACCTGACCACTCCCCATATCATCGGGATCACCCAACACAGTTGGTTGGCACACCACACACCCGGGCCCTGCCATTGGACGGCTGTATGAGGAATGATTGTATTGTCGGCCTATATTCCCAGCATGTACACCAGGAAAGTTTATTCCTCAATTATAAACTAAAAATGAAAGCAAAGTTTTCTTGTTTTTATGAGGAAGTCATAAATGTATAATGAACTCGTTCTATAGAAACTTCGTGATTGGCTGACTATAAAGCGGGGGCGGGGGTAAGGCTGGGGGTGTATAGAATGGTATAACCCCCACAGGGTATAACCCCCACAGGGTTCACCCCGGACCCTTCTGGCTGGGTGCCTCACCCGGGGTGTCACAATACCGGAGCTGCCACCCGGCTGAGCACTGCCCGATTATATCAACATATCATCAATGAATAAACAAAGATGGGTGAATGTTACATTCACTTCATAGCACTGATATCAGGTAGATATTATTAGGACTCCAGGTACCCCCAACATCACCCCAACTCTACTGCCCTGAAGTATATATTTAATAAACCCGGGGGGGTGGGGGGTACATTGGTTTGAAAGGAATGCAGATAATAAGATCATCCAAAAATGAAACCAAAACAATATTGCAGTTGTCCCCCGGGGGGGCGGGCTCATAGTTGTCCCCCGGGGGGGCGGGGTCGTAGTTGTCCCCCGGGGGGGCGGGGTCGTAGTTGTCCCCCGGGGGGGCGGGGTCGTAGTTGTCCCCCGCGGGGGGCGGGCTCGCAGTTGTCCCCCGCGGGGGGCGGGCTCGCAGTTGTCCCTCGCAGGGGGCTCGCGTTTGTCCCTCGCGGGGGGCTCGCTAACTTGCAGTAACTCATCCTCTTCCTGCAGGTGACCCTGTGAAGCACAATGTACAATGGAATCGGTTTGCCCACTCCGAGGGGCAGCGGCACCAATGGATACGTCCAGCGGAACCTGTCATCGGTCCGACATAAGAAGGATCGCACAGATTATAAATCGGAGGAGGAGCTGAAGAAGCTGGAAAGTCTCCTGGTGAAGAAACCCAACCAGGAGATTCTGGATCATGAAAGGAAGAGGAAGGTGGAGCTGAAATGTCTGGAGCTGGAGGAGATGATGGAGGAGCAGGGGTGAGTAGTGATTGGTGCTAGCCAGGAACCTGTGGATGGGGTCCATGTTACAGGGG
>NC_092864.1:440070-465517 GCF_032062135.1 Pyxicephalus adspersus | reverse complement strand
AGGGGAGGCTGGTAGGAGGCAGTTGAGCCTCTTGTCAGGCGGTAGGGTTGGTCTGTAAGCCAGGAGATGGAATTGGGTCTCGGTTCAGGGGGTTGAGCTCAGTCAATGTGCTATGGGGGGTGTATCGATCCCTACCCTTACATTCCTATACTCCCATACAGGTACAGCGAGGCAGAGATCCAGGAGAAAGTGGCCACCTTTAGGTTGATGCTTCAAGAGAAGGATCTGACGGCCAACAAGGAGGAGGAGAAGCTTAAGGCAAAGTAAGTCACCGTGTTCCATGTAGGACAGCTCTGCACACATTTGGGGGAATATTAATCATGGTTTGTGTGTTCTGATTGGTTTGTTGTAATTTGGTTCATCCCAAGATAATTTCACACACCTCTCTCCTTCTTTTCTCTCCTTTAGTGTTTCTGAGACCCATCAGCTGGCAGAAGCCAATGAAAAGAAGAACGAGCGCCTGCGGGCCGCCTTCGGTATCAGCGACAGTTATGTGGATGGGAGCAGCTTTGACCCGAACCGCAGAGCGCTAGAACAACAACAGCAGCAGCAGCAGAAAACTTACACGTAAGATGTCACAAGAAGGGTCACATGACCAGATGTGGGCAATGTAAATCTGAACATTTTCCACATCAGAGCTTAGGAGATGTAAAATATAAATAAACCCGCAGAACATTCGGATCCCAATTCTAGGGAATTTCCTGCTGGGGATTTGGCTTATGGCTGCACTAATCTTCCAGAATTGTAATCATCTTGTCATGTGACTTGGCCAATATCATTTGGCAGTTTTTGGGACCTTCATTAATCTGCCCATCATAAATAGTTTATGATCGCTGAATGGGAGACATGCATGGGGGGTGGGGGGTGTAAGATTCCACTTCCGGTTTCTCATTCTTTGTTCTGCATTTACAGTTTAGTTGCAGATTCGGAAAGTTCTCGCTCCCCATCTCCAACCAAGCACAAGAAAAAGAAGAAGAAAAAGGAGCGAGGCCGGTGAGTGCAGGGGATTGGGGTTTGGTCAAAGTCATTTGTGTGCTTGCAGGGGTTGAAGATGAGACATCAGTTTGTTGCTGCAAATGGGTAGTTATGGGGGTGTGGGGGATGTGTAATGATGGATATATGTATCATGCGGGGTGATGGGGGGGCTGTAAGGTTGGGTCAGTGTTTGCAGGGCTTGAGGATAGAGCTATCAGTGTGTTTGCTGCATTGGTGGTGGGACATATAGATTATAGGGATAGATGTACTTTGCAAGCATTTAGTGTGGAGAGCTAAGGAAGAGATCATCTGTGTGTGATGCAGCCAACGAGTGCTGGGGGAAAGTGATGATGGAGGAGCTGTATGTATGTGTGTTGCAGCTGCAAAGTGCTGAAAGTGGGGGGGAGGCCGTGTATAGTGTGGGCTGACTATACAAGACAACATACAACATACAAGCCAGGCTGACAACATACAAGCCAGGTGACTTGGGCATTGTCCTAACCAGAGAATTAACCGTGTGCCTGTCATGTCAGTCTTCTTCTTGCATTCGCCAGACTATGTTGTGTTTTATTTTCAATTTGTGTCTCCCTCAGGTCTACCAGCCCATCCTCCAGCCATAAAGAGAAGAAGTCCAAGTCCCGAAAGCACAGGTAATTCCCATCAGGCCCCAGAAACACCTGTTCTCCGACACTCCCCTTACCCTACGAAGTACTGAATATGAGCAGTGAATTGATTGCCTCCCTCCTGCTGAGTATTGTGCATGAAAAGATGTATGAACTGCCCCTGTGCTGGATGACAGCTCACTCCCATCCCCAACCTCTGTGCATGATGTGATATCAGTTTATTCTCCTATATTATGCCTTTATAATCCTTCCTCAGCCTTGTCCTAACAAGATCTTTTTTCTCCTGTTCTCAGGTCTGCATCATCATCATCAAAGACAAAACACAGGTGAGTCAGACATATTGCTCTCAGGTTTGAGTCAGGTAGATCAGTCTGGTTGGGTTTGGTAAGTCAGGAGTATCGGGGTAGGTTCATAGAGTCAAGGTTATTGGTATGTCACCTTAGGTGGGATTTGTGGTTTAGTACATGATGTTAAACAAGCCGTTGTAAGGTGAGAAGGAGACACAGGGCAGTGGTGTGGCACTAGTACCACAACTCCTGGGGTTTGGTTTATTATGCAAAATATTGTCTGTCTTCCACTTGGAGATCAGTCTTGGCTAACTTCCTGTAGGTACCATTGAGAATTCTGTATCCTGGTTATGTCCCATAATCTGATGGGGTTAACTCTTTTGCAGGTCACCCAGCCCAAAAAGTAAACAGAAATCAAAGGACAAGAAGAGTAAGAGGTAACAGCCTAATTCTTATGTTGTAAGAAATATGTGAGTGAGGGTGAATGAAAACCTGGTTAAGCTGAATGATTGATTGTCTTATAGGTCACCGAGCAATTCGCCAAAACACCGACACGACTCGTCCTTGGAAGAGGAAAGCTGTTCCCCTAGCAGGTACTTTGTACACACATAGTGGGGTATATTTAGGGTAGTTTAGTGGGTTCTCTCGTTTTGTTCTTTGTGGTAAATGTTTTCATTCATGCATATTTTAGTAAACCAAGTGTATCTGTGGAATGATAAATGAGCCATAAAAAGAGTAGAGTAAGAGTTGCAATGTTGTGATGAAAATAAATGTTGGATTAAACCAATAATGGCCTCCAAATATTCATCCTTTGTTTTTTATTGTGTTTTTCAATGTAGATCCAGGAGTAGTCCCTATAAAAACAAAGGTGACAGACAGAAAAAGTCCAGCACTAAAAGGCAGAGCTCAGAGCGACAGAGATCTGTAACTCCCACCCAAATTCGTAGAGGTGACAAAGGGAGGAGCCCGGAGCCACTCCCCAGAGAGGTAAGTTAGGATTGTTGTATGCCAGGTTTCCCACCACCTTAAAGGGCATTTCTAAGTGATCCAGAGATCATTGCAAGATAAGTTTCTGTTCCTCTCTATCCTGTAAAATAAGCTAAATTCTTGTAAATCTACTGTACAGGTAAGTTGCCAGGACCTTAGTCTGTGGATGACTGCTAATCCAGTGCAGCTGATGTGCAAGCATATGCCCATACCAGACAGTTCCCATGTACTAATGTCACTGCTACACGCTCCTCTTCTGAATCCTAAGAGGTCTTCATCGCTTCACAGCTAATATAACATGTTTATTTGCACTGGGAGTGTCGGGGACAACCCTATACCACTTGTGACTGTAGTGTTAGTATCATGTGATCAAAGCTTTAGATAAAAAAAGGCTTTTAGATAAGTTTGGTGTGTTTATACCAATGATTTTTTTACTTTATTTATTTGTTGTTTTATAGAAGGGATTGAGGAAGGAGTCGGCTGTTAGAGACCATTCAGCATCACTGTCTCCTAGAAGGCGAAATGATCCCCGTGAGGTCACTGAACATAAGCGAGACACAAAAAACAGAGACAAGATGGAAAAGAACTCATACCGTTCCAATTCCCGGGAAACTTCTCCAACGCCCAGTCCGGTACTCCGAAAAAGAAGTCGACGGGAGAGTCCAAAAGAACACGTCTCAGAAGCCAAAGGTGCAGAGAGCTTGCGCAGAAAATCTTCTCCACAGCGTCCAAGATCTCCTATTACTCGGACACAATCTTCTAAACAATCTAGAAGAGAAAGAAGTCTGTCTCAAGATCAAGCCTCACCAGAACCTTTACTCAGACAGAGTTCATCCAGAAATGACAAACATGTTGGTAGGAAGCGCTCGCCACCAGCTCCAAGTAAGACTTCAAAAACTACTCGTTCATCGCCCACATCTTCTTCTTCCTCCTCCTCGTCATCGTCCTCTTCATCAGAAAGTGAGAAGTCTGATAACGAGAAGACCAGAGATGTGCGAAACAGTAAAGCTGGAGGCAAACAAAGTTACATAGCCGATGCTGGAGCCAAGCATGGAAAGTCAGGAACGCAAACAGAGGACAGAAGAAGCAGAGCCTCACCAGTCGGACAGGTAGACCCTGATAGGAGGACTAAGAAAAGTGCTTCTAGTCCGCAAAGACAGCGAAGAAAGAGTTCGGGTTCAAAAAGCCCAGCACGAAAAGGTCGATCAGTAACACCTCCACGCAAAGGCAGATCACCATCTCCCCGACCTGGAAAATCCAAGAGCCCAAAGCGCAAAGCTCATTCTCCCTCAAAAGCAAGAGTGTCATCTCGGTCGCCATCACATCATGCCAGGTCAAGGACTCCTCAACGAAGACGGAGATCTGTGTCACAATCTCCTCCACGTCACCACCGTGATAAAGAGAAATCTTTTCGTGATAATTACAAATCAACTCAGCGGCGTGACAGGTCTGCTACCCCTAAGAAGAGTGAAGGGTCTCGTATCCGTCCATCTAAAAAAGTAAGATCACCATCTAGTTCACCAGTTCGATATGCAAGCCCCATCCCACAGTCTCCTAGAAGAAACGCAAGGTCACATTCCCGGTCATCTGACAGGCAGGAAAGATCACCTACTCACTCGCCAGTCAAGAGAGCAAGATCACGTTCTTCATCTTCAAAGCATAGAAAACTGTCCAAATCTCAACAGAAACGTCAAATTTCTCCTGGGAAGTATCGTGATAATGACCGATCACAATCTAATTCAGGACGTCAAAGGAGAAGGTCCTCTTCTGATGCTTCTATGGCTTCCAGGTCACGTAGTCGAAGTCCATTACATAAAAAGAATAAGTCTCGTTCACCATCTCCTAAACCAAGGTTGTCTTCTAGAATAACCCAAAAAAGATTGGAGTCTCCGAGAGACAAACGTCGTTCCTCAAGAAGAAAATCCTCATCACGGTCAGTGTCTCCAGTCCAGAAAAAAAAATTAACAAGAAATCGATCTCCGAGATCTGTATCTCGATCCAAATCAAAACAATCAAAATCGCCCCTGTCTGAAAAAGGTTCATCCAGAAAAATGAATAAGAATTTGGAGTCCAGCAAAAAAAGATACAGTTCTTCATCAGAGTCAAGAGAACGGCAGGAAAGATACTCTCCTGATCAGAAAAAGATATACAAGACATCAACACGTACAGAGCCTTCAAATAACAAGACTGCACATAGACAAAGTCCCTCTGCCTCTCCTGTCTCTCGTAAAAGCAGGTTGACAGAGGAATATTCACCTATTCGTAGCAGAGGTAGCGAGATCAGTAGGTCTAGAGCGGCATTGCCCAAGAAATCTAATCGTTCCCCCGACCATAGACATGGATCTAAGGAGTCACCACGTCTTTCACTTGAAATGTCATCTGCATCTCCATTGCAGAGTCGTTCTATGGATGGTAAATACAGATCATCTCAAAAACAAGAGTCAAGAACAGCTCTTGAGCCCAAAGGCAAATTAAAAACCTCACATCATAAATATAGGTCCGAGTCCTCTTCAGAACATGAATCCAGGCCAAAATCCAAACCAGAAGATGGGGTGAGATTAAAGCACTCTAGAGATAAAAAAAGATCTGGTTCTTCATCAGAAAGCGAAGATGCATCTTCCTCTTCACAAAGCAAAGAACGGTCAGACTCTTCAACAGAGCGCCAATACAGAGCTAAACCCCTGGCAAAGAGCACTGTGTCCAGAGTTCAGTTAGAACAGGAGACTAAAGGACTTGAGCCAGGGACAAGACGTTTGTCAACATCTGAAAGAAAAACAAAACCATTGCAGAGCAGAAATAGATCCGAGTCGTCACCAGAACATGAAGAGAAGTCCAAAAGGCCCAAGTCTTCAAATCAAGGAACAATCTCCAAACATAGGGAAAGAAGTGAGACATCCATAGATGTTAAAACTAAATCGATTCCTCGTGCAAATCGATCATTATTGGAAAATAAAGAGAGATCAAGGTCATCAAAGTCCAGTTCAGATTCTTCTCCAGAAAGAAGGCCTCCAAATAGAATGTCAAAACCCCAAGCTGGTTCAGACAGACAGCAGACAATTGGGAGGCGGTCAGCCAGGTCAGGTTCAGGGTCATCCTCAGAGAGTGAGTCAAGAAAGAGACTTCAGTCAAAAAGACCCAGTTCAAGATCGTCCGAACGACATGCAAGAAGACAATCCAGTGCCAGCTCTTCCTCAGACCGCTCAACTAAGTTTGATGCAAGCAGGCAAAGACATAGTTCAGGCTCCTCTCCTGAAAGGCCACCCAAAGCTAGGCCACTTCATGATGAAGCTCTTTCTGGATCCTCTTACCAAAATACCAAACATAAATCCATTTCTTATTCTTCCTCAGGTTCAAAATCCAATTTACAATCTTCTCGCAGTTATAAAGAGGTTTCTCGTTTATCCAAACATGATTCAGGATCTCCCCAGTATAGAGAGATCTCCAGGTCATCAGAACACCCAAGAAAAGCCAGTTCTAAGTCCTCTGAGTCCAGAGAAAGATCTAACAAACGCACCTCTAGTTCTGACTCCTCTTCTGACCAAGATGATAAATCCAGGAAATCCCAGAAAAAATCTAATTCAGGATCGCCTGAAATTCGTGCATCCAGGACATCACCATACAAATCACAGTCCTCTGATATTGAAACCAAATTTAAATCCCCAGAATATCAATCGGTTAAATCGTTAGAAGCTGATCATAGTTCAAGGTCTCCGTCTTTAGGAAAGGAGCGGAACTTTCTTGATGGCTCTGTGAGTGACCGTTTGTCTCCTGCATTTACAAAGGCCGCTATGGCACAACGCCCTCAGTCACAACCAGATCCTTCTCCAGAGGAGCAGGAAGAGATGGACATTTCTCCCCCTAGAGATGAGTCCCCTTCAGATAAAAGATCTCGTTCAAAAAGCAACACCTCGTCCGATAGTGAGGATTCTCAGAGAGCGTTAAAGCTTGTTACGGGGGTTCCAAAAACGGAGCTGGAACAGGGCCATAGTAGAATTTCCAGCCCAAAGCAAAGTGAGGAGTGTCCTGTTACCTCTCTAAGTTTAGATGTAAATGGAACAGAATCAAGGCAAACTAGTGATAGGCTCTCTGTGTCCTCCCCAGTTCCAGACATCAATGACATGCCAGTAAAGGACCCCAATTCATCTGACCGTGATTTTTCCATGGATGTGGCTCCACTGATGAACGAATCGTCCACAAATCAAGAAGTGGTGAAAAAGAGATCTGCCAGAAAAAGATCTAGTTCATCCTCCTCCTCAAGCTCCTCTTCATCTTCGTCATCTGCTTCATCGTCATCTTCCTCCTCATCCTCTTCTTCATCATCTTCCTCCTCATCATCATCCTCCTCATCCTCTTCTTCATCTTCTGAAGAGGACGATGAACCCAGATCTTCACCAAGAAAGAAGGTGGCATCTTCTCCCAGCAAATTGCATAGGTCTAGTCATGATCGTTCTCCAAACCAATCCTCTCCACGGCAAATATCTTCTGAAAACGTTGATGTAGACAAGCCCTTAGCCTCAGCTGTAGCCCCTGATGACTGTGATCAATCAAAATCTCCATCAGCTGCTAAAATTTATCCAGATTGTAAAGATCTTGAATCGCCTGTCAAATTTTTGGAGGAGGTGTCATCTGAGATAAAAGAGAGTGCACCCCAATCCCCTAAGATGCAGATGAGTGAATCAAATTGTGAGAATGTTTCTCAGACCTATGTAGAATGTCCCACTTCTGAGATGGACAATAAAGGCCCTACAGACACATTGCATGCCTCCTCTCCAATAACCAGTATTTTATCTCAACCAGAAGAAATCGGAACACCTGAAGATATTACTTTGGATAAAAATCAGCTTTCTCCAAAGCTGGCCAGTCCTATGCCATCTCCTTCAAGTGGAACCAATTTTGCAGATGCTCAGACGGATTCATTTCATGACCAGGTGGATACTATGACAGTGGATCAAAGTGAACAACATACATTAAAAAAATTATCTGTATCTCCTCAAACAAACAAAAGCCCCAAGTCCCGTAGTCCCTCAAAATCTAGTAGTTCCGATTCATCTTCTGAAGATAGCAGCTCTGATTCTTCAAGTGAGAACAGCTCTTCAGAAGAACATTCTTCTCCTGATCGTTCAAGACCTTCTGAAAAGATCACAAAGCCAGATCCTCCACCTATACGGCGAATCGCATCGCCCACTAAAAGGGAGAAGTCGCCAAAACACGAGACAAGGAAACCGGCAGACAAAGATAGACATAGCCGTTCCAATTCTTCCTCCAGGTCTCCAGTAAACAGGGACTCCTATCCTCAGAAAAGACGATCACCTTCAAGATCACCATCTAGAAAAAGAAAGTCCAAAACACCGCAACGACGACCAGCAAGGACACCCCCTCGAGCATTTAGATCCCGATCACGCTCAAGGACTGAGAGATACTCATTTGGCAATCGTTCAAGATCATCTTCCAGGAGGTCTCCATCATGGAATGAACGTAGAAGATGGGTTCATCGTAGGTCCCCGTCATCTCCTAGACAAGGCCATTCGGGGTCTCGATCACAAATTTGGCGTTCACGGCGCAGTCGTTCTGGATCATCCTCTTGGAGAGGACGGTCAAGATCTCCATCAAGACCTGATACGTCTCGCTATTCACGCCGTGGAAATTCTAGACCTTCTCCTAGAAGAAGATCAAGATCACCACACAGACGTGAGAGGCCTTACTATCAGAGGGAAAGATCTAATTCCTTAACTAGACGAAGAAGACCTTGGACACCGCAGAGAAGATCCAGGTCACCTGACAGACGTGCAAGGTCTCGATCATCAGATAGATATAAGAGCATACAAAGCAGCAGAGGGGCTAGACACAGCCGTTCACCATCGCCTGATCGAGAGCGACCTCGCTTGTTAGACAGACGAGAACGTTCCAGGTCCCCCAGGATGGCTAGATCAGACTTACGGCAGAAAAGTCCACGATCACCAGCTAAGTCTTCCAGCCCTGTTACCAAAGCTCGTCCTGCTTCTCCAGCAAGGTCCAACAATGTACAGTCTCATACAAAGATTTCTCAGAGATCCCCATCTCCACCACAATCAGAGAAGCATGCAGTGAGGCTGCCGACAAGCCCAGTGCTGGAAGAGCCAAATGTCCAAGAACAAACGCTTTCTGCAAGCAAGAAGGAGACTTCTACGACCAGTCGAAGTTCTTCTCATCCTCAGACAGCTCTGGGTGAATGTAGCAAGTCTCCTCCAAGGCTTGTGAATAAAAGCGATGCTCCAGATACTCCTCCTTCTTCTAGAAGCGGAGATGAAAATCTGAAAATGAGTGATTCTGAAATGGAATCAAAGATAGCAGACAACCAAAAAGAGTCGGAGAACTGTGCCACTGCTGAAAGTCTAGAAGGAGAGAAAGGCTCCTATTCATTGAATCATGCTAATGCATCCTCGGAGCAAGAGAGACCAAATGTATCTCCAAAACTGGAGAACAGAAGAGAGAGATCCTCTAAGAGTCCTTCAGCTTCCAGATCAGAGCCAGAAGATAATCCTTCAAAGGCTGCCTCCGCTTCTGTGAATGATGAAAGGTAATCATGCTTTTTATTTATTAGTTGACTTTACCTTGAAGGTGATCTAGAGCTGATTGGTCATTTAGTATACAGGGCACAGTCCTGAACATTACACATACAGACTGTTCCCTAAGGTTCAAGAGTGTCCCGTCAGTGTTTAACCCAGAAACGAGTGTTTAAGCGAGTGGGAAGAAGCTTGTAGGGGGTTGGTGGCCCCGGTAATGGGACCCAACTCTTCAATAAACAGCCGGGTGGGTACTGAAAAGTTCTGGGCAGTGCACCCAGCTAAAAGAGGCCGGGGGAATCAGTGCCTGTAAATGATGTGTAACCTGTAAATCATCACTATAAATCCTGCTTTATAGGTGAACTTGTCCTATAGCAAAACTAAAATTCCACCTTAGGGTTGGGCGATTTCAGCAATAAAACATACAGGCCTGATCGCTACATGCAGAGTGGCGTGGAAACATTGCTTTCCTGTCATTCGAAAAGCTGATATTTCCATATTGCTTATCCAAAATGATAAAGCTATGTCATTCAGCATTGGATCAACATTCATTTGCTGCACTTCTTGAAAAACAATAACAACCTTTAATACCTCTCTACTCTGGAATGCTGGATTAGCACAAAGGTATCATGAACATTTTCCGAATGATAATTTTTAATTCCAAAAGGCTTAGTGTTTGTTCTTCCCTTGGTTCAGGCTTACTGGGTTTTACATTTGCTAAGGTTTTCACCAGACGACAGATTCCAGCTTCATTCATTGTATTATTGGCGTTTTGTTCATGTGAAGCTGCAGGGTTACTATTAAGACTGCATGTGATGGTGGGAACTCCGTACAGAGTGCATTCTCTCCTCTGACCTACAGGTGGCACTATTGTTACTACATATAAAACCAAGTGACAATAGAAAGGAGCGGATTGTGCGAGCTGAGCTACGGGAAAACTGGGGGGTCATATTTGCCCAAGGCGCTGACAACGGGGCATATTTTGTTGAAGGTTGTCACAATGACATTTTCATCTGTTTATAAGTCTCCAGCACCCATGGTAGCTGCAACGCTGTGTATTTTACAGTTCCCAGAGACTTGTATTGGATCGGTTTGTGTTTCTGGGCCATAGTTCTGTTCCTTGGTGCACTCTTCTTTGTCTTCAGGTTCCGGTCTGGAGTTTGTTTAAAAAGCTTTGTAAAAAAGTGGCGAGGACTCCAAACCCCCCATCCCCCCGGATTGTTAATCACATGATGTGCTATGATGGTGAATGACCCTTTGTCTTATTTCCCTCAGCCCACCAGAACCGGGGAAGCTGGAGGAGGATTCTGTGCCTAAAGAACAGCGCCGATCCAGAAGCTCCAGTTCTTCTTCTTCATCCTCCTCGTCATCTTCCTCCTCATCTTCATCAAGCTCCTCATCCGGCTCGGCCTCTTCATCCTCTTCATCATCCTCCTCCTCCTCTTCCTCATCTCATAAATCAGCGAATAAATCCAGCAGCAAGAAGGGGCCGTCTCCTGGAAGGAGGAGGTGAGTGTTGCTTCATCAGGGCTACTTACCTAAAATGCCTGACCTCACATAAGTCGTTCTATAGGGGGGGGGCAGAATATAAAATACACATTCCGTGTGATCAGCTGCTGGATTCCTGGTAATGCTGTGATATTTGGGAGCTGAGTCCCCCTCCCCCATTCATTGATTCGGTGCTGTGACCTCATTTGTTTGCACATTTTGTTCACCCTTCCAGGTTTTACACTTTGTGGCTCTCTTATTGATAGGTGAATATTGGGCGGTCAGTGAGGTGCTCCCCGTAGAAGATGGCGCCCCCTGTAGAATGTTGTATAATGCTTCTGCTCTCTTCCTCCTTCCCAGGTCTCGTAGTCCTCGTAAACCCATGGACTCGCTGAGGGATTCCCGTTCCCTGAGTTATTCCCCAGCAGAAAGACGCCGTGCACCCTCCCCTCCACCCCGCCTAAGGTAAGTGACCCCCCAGCCCCATTATATGATTTGTGTGAATGTTGTCACCTGTACATAACAAACCTGACGCTCGTCTCCTACTTTCCAGAGAGCGAGATTCCCGGAGGAGTCACAATTCCCCAGATCGTAAACGGCGGAGAGATTCACCAGGACCCCGGTATTCCCACAGAAGGACCTCCAGGTACAGCCGGTGATATTTACCAGGGACAGTGAGAAATAATAAGCATCCTGATATACATAGCCCATAAAGCATCCCTGGGCCCATCATCCGTATCCGTTACTACTCACATCATCCCTGCAGCACTACAACTCCCAGAGAGGCTGCATCTGAGATAAATGGTCAGCAACATACGGTGCAGACATCTCCGGTATTACATGGGACAGAGCTGGTGACACCTTCTATAGAACGCCATTGTCACGTTCATATTCTTGCTGTTCCATATTTAGGATTTGTAACTTTTAATTGGACAAATAGGACATTTTACTAAAGGACCTTGAAGTCTAAACAAAACTAGGCCAGGATTAGGACCAGATTTTCATTGCTAGTTTATGTTGTGCACCCCCGGAACCAGAACCTCAGAGCGTGAAGAGGGGGAGGGGCATGTGACTGGGGACAAGTTGGGTTTTGTAAATACACCTCCTTGTACATCAGTGACCCCCTATAGCTTTGTTAACCATTTTTATCTTTTTCTTTTAGGTCTCCTTGATCAATGGATTTCCTTCTCTGACCTAGCGAAGACCTTGGGGTTCCCTTCCTTCCTACCCTACTGAGGGCCACTTTGATATCCTCATCCTATTTTTGGGAGCTTATAGACTGCTGAAACTTCCCTTTCTGTACAGACATTGTGTCCTGGTCTGCAGACTTCTGCATATACGGCAGACCTCCGTCACCGAGATATTAGAATGTGAATACGCTGCCCCTTAATGTACTCAAATGAACTTTAATTGGCAAAATGTCGTCCTGCCTCAGTGTTTGCTGTAGCGCCGCCCTACCTGAGACAAGACGCCATGCCCCTCCTTTACCTTCTTTCGTCCTGCGTAGGCAATTTCGTAAGAAGTGAATTGAAACAGTGAAACTTATCTTGTGTTTATTTTTGTTCAAATTTTTTTTTTTTTTTTGTTTTGTAATCTGTACAGCAAGAATCCTTTCTGTCAATAAAAGATTGGGCTAAGCCAAGACATTTTGCCACTTCTGATTGATGGATGAGGGAGTCCCGCACCTCAATATGAGGACCAGTTCCAGGCCACCATACTGATAATGGTGCTTACGCTGATCAGTGCCATGCTGGCCGTCCACAGGGCTGGATTGTTTCCTCCTGAACATGGGCAGCTGCAGTCTTTGTGGTTGTGTGTCTCGGGGTGCTCGGTGGGTTGCGGCGGTGAATCGTTCTTGCAGTACATCCAGTCCCTGGCGATGCTGCGTGGATAGCCAGGCTCTGCCTCTACATTTCCATCCTTAAACTGCCAGTATTCAGAGCCCTTGAAGAAATACGCGTTACCTGTGGGGAGACGAGGAATGCGGTCACCGACCAATGGAAGGGTGGTGGATAATTTATTAAGGGAATTATTATGTATTTACTATGAAACCCTTCAGTCCTGACACTGGGAACCTTTCATGGTTACAGCCATACGTGTGTAGGAGAACATAGAAACCTGGAACATCAGTACTGCAAGGTCATTGTCTGGCCTCCATGCTGGCATCCAGGAGCCCTGACATTGCCATTTGGTGCTGCCATCTTGGATGTGATATCAGCAACCGCAGCAGACTTGTGCTGTAGTATTCACTTCACCTCTGGTCTTTGCATAAATTATTTATAGAAAAGAAATACGCTGCAAGTAAGCGTTTAAAATGCTTGATTTTTGTGTGCCATTTACCTGCAATTTCTTGGTGGCAATCTCGATATTGGTTTGTCATGGGTATGTTCTGTGTTATGGAGCTGGCACAAGCATGCAGAGAATTGGGGCAAGACTGATCGGCATGCCAAGTGGTGGTGTATAGGTGAAAGACCCCCCCAATTCTCCACATGACTGCAGGATCTACCTCTTCATGCTTTGGCAGAAACAGTGGGCTCTCCCCCACTTAACCTCATGGCAGGCAGGAAAAGCCACCCGCTTTCCCCCCCTCATGGCAGGAAGTGCCACCTTTACCCTCATGGCAACTAGGTTCCCTATCTCCCTTCCCCACATGACAGAACTCTCTGCTTCCCCTCCCCGCACACATAACCGGTAGAACCATCTTCCACTCAGCGTGTTCAAGAACAACCACTTCCTTCCCCTCGATGATGCCGGAATGAGCTGCCACCCCCATGCTGCGTTTCTGTTTCTCCGCTCATGGACACCAGATTGTAGATAACTTCCTGTAAGTCATGAATATTCCTAGCAGGACACGTGGGGAAAACTGTTATGTCCTAAAATATTTGGACAGAGACAAGTTTATTCTGGTTCTGTACATTCCCACAATTATTTTAAATGAAACAACTCAGATTGTCCTGCAGACTTTCAGCTTTAATTCAGTGGGAAGAACAAAAAGATTGCATAAAATGTGAGGAACTAAATCCTTTATTACACAATCTCTTCATTTCAGGGGTAATAAGTAATTGGACAATTCACCCAAAGGCTATTTCATGGGCCGGTGTGGGCAATTCCTTCGTTATGTCATTATCAATTAAGCAGATAAAAGGCCTGGAGGGGGGGTGCGCTTGTATGTGGAAGATTTTGCTGTGAACAGACAACATGCGGAGTGCTCCATGCAGGTGAAATGCAGGTGTTGGCGCTATATAAATCCTGTTTAACAATAATAATATCTGCAGATTTTTCCCTAACCTTCATTTTTCACATTTCGTCAATCTGGTTAAACAACTACATTAGAACAGAGAATCTCTTCAATGGAGGCCTGGAGAGCAGTGAAAACCCAACAACGGCTCCTAATTCTTTCCCACTTCATGTAAAACTATTGCTTTTTTGGATGGACATTATGTGGATAGTAACATACTAATCCCCAAATGTTGTGTTTAAACAGCTGCATACTTGTCAGCATGTTTTCAGTGAAGACCATGATACTCACCATCTACCCAGCTGATGACATCATCAATCTCATTGGGCAGCCCTTGCCATAGGTTGGTATCCTGGGGATAGCGTCCATCCATTTTTCCCAGGGACTCATCGTATCTCCAGAATTGGTTTCCTTTGAAGAAGTAAGTTTTCTTGTTATGCTTCCAGACAAAAGCTCCATCAATTCTTTCCGCGTTCAGACCAAAATCTGAGAGAGGCCGTGGGTATCCGGGCTCCACCAGGGTGTCCCTAAACACCCAGAACTTATTTTCTGTAAGAAGAATGGATTAGCGTAAGGTCAGACATAGGGAAGAAATCTGCGACCCTGCCAACCCTTCCTATAGAATGTGAGTTTCCCCGTGCTGACCTGCAATGAACACAATTTTGCTGTCATTTTGGCGTTCATACACCGCGTCCAGCCGTGGCAGATCCAGGGGCAGCCCGTGCCAGAAGTGGTGGAGATGAGCTGGGTTGAGGGATACAAGATTCCGGGATGCCTGCATTCTCCAGAAGAAGCGGTCTGTGAATGGAGAGATGAGAGGGAAGATGGTGAGAGACAAGACATGGCAATAAGCAGAATGATGCAAGCAATCATATCCAACCCTTACTCTTAAAGAAGAACACTTCCCCTCGAATACTTGCAATGGCATCAAAATGAGTGGAGCAGCGGTCAAGGAATGGAGGGCGAGGCCTGATGAAAAAATGGAGCAATATGAAGAACAAATGGCTGATATGAAGACATTGATATAGTGTGTGCTTAGGGAGAGATTTATTCTGAATCCGTCCAACTCAGGAGAAAATTGGAACATAATCTGTAGGGTTCATTTTTCAGTTGTGACATCTCAGGGTTTGGGCAACATTTGGTAAAATGAACCTTAGATTGTCCTGTTAGGTGGTTAGAGGTATTGCTGACTTGAAAATAATAAATCTCCCTAAAAGTATTCCAAACTCAACCTCTGAAGCCAATACCCTGGCCACCATAGCTGAATTTCTGGAGGTAAAGTGTTTCTGGGCGCACTGACCGCGTTTTTGTATATGAATGCCAATTTTTAGACCAGGAACCCAGGGCCCCATATTTCTCCACTTTCTGATTATAATGGCTGTCTACCTATAAAATGCATTCACTTCTGTTATTCGGAAGCCCCATGGAGGTGCCCTGAATGGCCAATCTGTACCACTTGGTATGACCCAGTAGCGAGGAGCTTGTGGCAGCGGTGGGCAGTGCAGCTCGTCACTCATCCAGGTCCTTCATGAGATCAGTTTGACCGATTTAAAGCAGAACTAAACGTAAAATAAAAAATCACACTTACCTTTAATGGTGCTGGGCCTTCCCTTTATCCTGTCGCGCATTGTCCTAGAATTCTTCTTCGTCCCGGCTTCTTCCTACGTCACTGTTCTTGCACTGCACAGGTGTGACATCGTGTGACGTAGCCGCTGTGAAGGGCATCTCTTTCTCCCTGGCGGAAAAAATGCCCCTTCTGCGCATGCTTGTTATCGGGCATGTGCAAAAGGAGCATTGATAGCCTCCCGGGATGGGTGACTTAGGTATGCCCAGAGATTCTGCGCTCCCATTCAGCCTTAAATGCCGTGGCAATCAAGACATAAAGGGACGGTGCTGCACTTTTTTTTTATAGGGTGTTGCACTTAAATAAAAATAAAATAAATACAGTTTTGACTTTACCTATAAAGCTTGTCCACCCTTTTATGTAAAGTACAAATGTTGCATTTAGGTCCGCTTTATCACCCACGCAGAGGTTAAACCTCACTGAAATATCAGTTCACATCCTCTAAATACTTTCCAGGGGTATCAGAACAAAATGTGTACAAAGTCTTCCCCTTCAATACCTGGAATGTACTGAGCAGATTTATCCTGAAACTTCCGATGGACTTTAGGGGTCACTTTTACCAGCACCCTGCTAACCATATGTGGGTGATATATGTAACTAATGTATCTTCCCTTTATGTTTCCCCAATGGTTGGGACGACACAAGGGTCTGTGTAATGCCCTGATCAGCCCGCTCCTGATCCCAGAATATAATATTATTTGTCTATATTATGTGGCTGTCTTTGTCCTGCACTGTTGGTTGAGGGTTTTTGTGGGTTACAGGCAATCTATATCTTTATTTGCCTCATAGCCACCAACCACACTAACCAAAAGGAAGACGCCTGACGTGTCAGAAACTTTCATAGAGCTGAACCATCACCCGGAGACTTTGTGCTTAGTTAGCTTGTGGTGCTGGAAAGATTCTTCGTACCACAGATTTGTGTGAGAATAGACCTCAGTTATGGGTTTAATGTGAATGGCCCGGTGTTTTGGTGCTTGCACACATGAATCTTACTGGTAGGTTGGCCCTCGTGGGGGAATTGGTCTCTGTGTAGGTCTTGAGGGTGGCACTGATGGTCTGGGTGCAGAGTCTCTTATACCTAGTAGAGAATACATTTATGTTAGTGTTACATTGAGGTGTATTTGTGATGTAAGTAATTGGAAATGCTGCACTTACCATACAAGGCCTGGATCCCTTCGATATCATCAGCCGTGAGCCTGTAATACCGGTGGTCTCCCAATGTCCCCTGGTAATATGGCCTCATGATAGACTTCTCTGCTGATGAATGAGAGAGCCCCAGAGCATGCCCAAACTCATGTACCGCCACTGCAAAGACATCCGTTCCTTGGTCCGCTATAAGAGAATGGACATCATTGTCATTATTCACTGTAAGGTCATTACAAAGCACAAGGGGGCGCTCTTTGGTTGAATTTGATGGACTTATGTCTTTTTTCAACCTGACCCACTATGTAACTATGTAACTGTGTCTAAACCAAAGGATTCTTCACCTTCTACTCTGCAAGGTGCATAAGTAAAGCATTGGGAAATCCTCAGCTCTAATTTTGGGATCAGCATGGTATTATCTGATTTATGGGCTTCACCCAATGTTCCTGTCTATGTACTAATGCTGGAAAAGAAGGCCGATGCTGCAATTGGCATTTTATCTTAAAGTATTTTTGAGGAATAAAGGTGGGACAATCCAATTCCTCCATCCTTTCAGGTCACACGGCTTCTTTACGGAACCCTCTCACAATGTTTGGTCAGTATTGTCCTTATTGTCCGAACTCCATTCCTTGAAGGGGTCTGACATGGTTTTGGACAATAGCTTGGTGTGATTGGTGGTCATGGGATGTCAGTGATGGACCTGGATATTGGCAGATATTGGACCTCATCACCAGGTTCTCCTTTGACCCTATACTCTTTGTTGCTGTCGGTTTCTTTGGATGTTGCACAAAGTGATTGACACTTCCCCATCCCCCAGACTTGACTCATGCTGTTTTTGTTCCTCTGAGGAAGGAATGTCTCAAACTCTTTCCTTCCGTTACTATGATGTAAAATACTTCTGCTCTGATTACAATGTTCTGAAATTTTACTTTTATTAAAAATATTTGAAATACCCCCGAGCTTCATCCAGAAACTTTGCACAGATTTCCTGCTAAAATATTTCAATATTTCTGACGAAAACATTTGAGATTGTCGTGAAGCCGCAGCAAAGCTCCTCTGCACCGTGAGTGTCCTTCCTCAAAAATCTCCCTGCTATGGAACGAAATCACCCCCTGATGAGGGGATCACATTGATGGCCTGGTTACAATAGGGGGGTTGGATTAGGTGGAGAAAAAAGGTCCTGAAGGTTGTTAGAATAATGGACAAAAGTTCCGGTCTGAGAGACTCTGACAGAGACCAATATGTCTCCAAAATGGCCGCTCCTGTGGGGGTGTTCACTATGTGCAGGGGTACCTACCAAACCTGGGCCAGGGAAGGATCACTGCTGAGCCAGTGCTAGGGTCATGGCTGCTTAGGGAAGAGGGCCTGTCTCATATCGTCATATCGTCCTACATAAGAGCTACATGTGTATAACGAAACCCAATATCAGCCATGACAGCCAAGACTGGAGAAGATAGACTATCATGAGAGAACCTGAGTGATCCAGCAAACCAGGAGTGGATCTGGTTCATTATTTTTAAGAAATCTAATCCCGGTTTGTTGGATTATCCAGATTTACCCATGATGGTCTATTTCCTCCAGTCTTAGAGAGCTTAACTAAATCACACCCATTACATCGCGGCTACCTTTGTAGGGGGGCAACATAACTGCAGAGCAATCAGAGTGTCCATGCTGACCCCTGTCCACCACCAAAACACAACGGACATATGTGGGGGAGGGGTCAGAACTGGGCTATGGGGCAATGAAAGAAGGTGTCTTCCGATAAAATAAATCTCTTAGATCATGTGTATGACGAGATTCATGTCTGTGTCATTTACCTGGGGAAGACTTGGGCAGCAGGATGCATTATGAGAGGAAATTAGGCTGGGGGGTAGCATTTTGCCCCAAATACTAAAGATTACATTGGGGATTTTGAACACATTTTTGTTGACTTTTTACACTAAAATAGTTATGCTGATTGCAGTTAGTTTTCTTCTATCACGTCAGGTTTTCTCCCCCGCTTATATTAATGTGATTATTGTAACGTGGATTTGTATCGGCTATTCATTACACGCAGACAGTGTGATCAGAGGTTGTCGCTGCTCTATGTAGGGAATAAGTAAAATGTATTTTTCCTCTTACACACGTATTTCTCTCACATCATGTCTGGCTCTGCTGATTCATTTTGTTATATCTGTGGCAGTTTCACCATTCCCAGTGGTCATGGAAGGACGGTATCAGGGTAGATGGGATGTACATATGATGGCTGACTATTGTTGGAGCATCCGGCGGGATTGTCCTAACACTGAACACTCCAGGAAAAGCTAGAAGCGTAAATTTTTACCTTAACTACTTACCTTATGTCATAGAGTAACAATAAATCCTTTGTATGAACAAAAGAAATTTAAATAAACAGAACATTCAAGTTAATAATTAGTTTTTCATTGTATGTAAAATTTGTATGTTTTTTGACAAAAATGGAGGGTACCCTGCATCGTAAAAACTGGATGTGATAGCAAAAACCTGGGGTCATTTCTGGATTCACCACCCAAAAATTAGTAAAAAAACAAGTGTAAGATCTAACTCAACACAAAATGGGTTCCCTCGTGTTATGGAAAAGGTTTTCTTACTGTTGTAGGTCCATTGTTCATCAGCATCCATATGAGTGGCCCCAGCGATGGGTCCTACCCCGGGGAAAAATGCATGCCCCAGTGTGCCGCCTGGACCATCAAAGGGATATCCATCTCCATGGGTTCCTCCCACGAAGCCCACCCTAATATCAGCCTCTCCTTGCGTCTCTGAGAAGGTAAGCTGAGTCTCCCGGCTCCAGGCATCCAGCGCGCTCTTCATCAATGTTCTAGTGGTTTGTTGGGAGAGGGAGATGGGGAAGCTCTCCACCCTGAAAGACAGATGGAGATTTTGGGGTAACGCACCCAACAATGTCATCATCCCATGGGCATCACCTTGTACACACCAAGCTTCCACCAATAGCCTGCCATTCCACTTCAATCACCCCAGTGACCCCATACCTCCAGGTCAGGTGCTTTTTTTGCCACACTGTCCCGCTTAACGTGTAGCGCTTCCTGCGAATCCTTTGGGGCCCCGATGGTAGGACGACATCCGGAAGAGAACATCGAGGCCTCTTCATCATCTCCACTGTTCGATCATCTGCAAGAGAGAATTCTGCTGATAAATGAACTGAAATCATTGCTACATCCACAATGTACTGGTCAGGGCCCCTCTCTGAAGTGTGGCCCCTAACACTAATTTAAGACACCTGGGGCCATAAATGGCAATAAATACTTTGAGGCTAGGTACAATGGAGACCATCCCTAATAGTGCAAAAACATAGCACAATGGCAGCCAAAGACCTCTAATCTGCCCAATTATCCAGAAGGGCAAATAACTTGGGGTGAGGGCTGAAAACAAGCTTCTTACCTACCTCAGAGGGGGTCCTATATTGGGGGTTAGATAGCATAAGGACCTATATAAAGGGTTATGTAATATAAGGGGACTTATAATAGGGGGAAGATAGCATAATGATGCGTTAAATAAAGGGCGTATGTAGGAAAAGGTGACCAATATTACGGGTACATAGGCTAAGGCAACCTAAATTAAGGGGTACGTAACATAGGATTCCCTATATTAGGGGGTACATAGAAAAAGGTGACCTTTATTAGGGGGTACATAGGATGAGGTGACCTATATTAGGGGGTACATAGGATAAGGTGACCTATATTAGGGGGTATGTAACATAGGATGCCCTATATTAGGGGGTACATAGGATAAGGTTATTAGGGGGTACATAGGATAAGGTGGCCAATATTAGGGGTACATAGGATAAGGTGACCTATTTTAGGGGGTACATAACATAGGATGCCCTATATTAGGGGGTACATAGGATAAGGCAACCTATATTAGGGGGTATGTAACATAGGATGCCCAATATTAGGGGGTACATAGGATAAGGTGACCTATATTAGGGAATACCTTGCATAGGATGCCCTATATTAGGGGGTATAAAGGATAAGGTGACCTAAATTAGGGGGTACATAGGATAAGGCGACCTATATTAGGGGGTACCTAACATAGGATGCCCTATAATAGGGGGTACATAGGATAAAGTGACCTATATAATAGGGGGTACATAGGATAAGGCAACCTATATTAAGGGGTACCTAACATAGGATGCCCCATAATAGGGGTTACATAGGATAAAGTGACCTATATTAGGGGGTACGTAATATAGGATAAGGCAACCTATATTAGGGGGTATGTAACAAAGGATGCCCTATATTAGGGGGTACATAAAATAAGGTGAACTATATTAGGGGGGATGTTACATAGGATGCCCTATATTAGGGGGTACATAGGATAAGGTGACCTATATTAGGGGTATATTAGGGGTTACATAGAATGAGGTGACCTATATTGGGGGATACTTTGCATAGGATGCCCTATATTAGGGGTTACATAGAATGAGGTGACCTAAATTAGAGGGTACATAGGATGAGGTGACCTATATTGGGGGATACTTTGCATAGGATGCCCTATATAAAGGGGTAGATAGGATGATGTGACCTATATTTCGGGGTACGTAGGATAAGGTGACCTGTTTTAGGGGGTACAAAGGATGAGGTGACCTATATTGGGTGCGTAGCATAGGATGCCCTATATTAGGGGGTACATAGGATAAGATGACCTATATTGTGGGGTACTTAGGATGTGGTGACCTATGACCTATATTAAGGGGTACATAGGATAGGATGCCCTATATTAGAGGGTACATAGAATGAGGTGACTTATATTAGGGGTACATAGGATGAGGTGACCTACATTGAGGGGTACATAGGATAACGTGACCTATATTAGGGGGTACATAGGATGAGGTGACCTATATTAGGGGGTACATAGGATGAGGTGACCTATATTAGGGGGTACATAGGATGAGGTGACCTATATTAGGGGGTACATGTGATGAGGTGACCTATATTAGGGGGTACATAGAATAAGGTGAACCCACAAAAGGGGTACTTTTTAATCTCTGAGTCTTGGAAGGGATGAACCCGGCACTGGGTTTCTCTGTGTGCTGGACCTGTTGATGCCCCGGGGTGACCTTGACCCGAATTTGCAACGTTTGGCCCCCCTAAGGAAGCGCTGCGTGCTGCACGGTGTGCAATGTGATTACCCAGTTCTCCCGTCATCTCCAGGCCAGCAAACCTCTGCATGGTCCTCACAGCTTCTCTAAGGCTTTCCAGCGTCTGCTGCTGGGCAGAATATGGATCTGGTGGGGGCAAATAGCCATACCGGGTCAGCCAGTCCTGTAGGGATTGGAGACATTGGTTCACTTTAGGAATTTCAAATCGTAAAGGTTAAATCTAAGTGAAGTAATATCTGACTCTCAGGGGGACATCACGGCCACTCCACAGTCAGAGAGTCTCCCTTCCCCTGCTGCATATGTTTGTAACGGCCCCCTGCTAATTGATTTGTTCCAGGGACTGACAGCTAAATACCCCGGTCCTCTCCACCCGACCCTATCCACCTACTCCCTCCTACCCTATCCATTCACCCCAAAAATCTATTCCAAACCCCCCCCCCCCTATCCATCTACCACCAACTCCGGCTATCTATTCCTCACCTCTTCCATCTACCATTGATTCCCACCCACCCTATTCATGTACCCCTCCACCACATTCATCCACCCCTCATCTCATTCACCCACTACCTTATAAATCCATCCCCATTCCATGTATCCATCCCACACCCCCAACCATCCATTTACCCCAACTATCTATTGCCTCTCACCCCTTCCATCAACCACCTATTCCTACCCACCCCATTCATTCACCCCAACCATCTATCTCCAACTCCAGCTATCTACCCCTCTTCCATCTACCACCGATTCCTACCCACCCTATTCATCTACCCCTTCACCACCACATTCATCTACCCCTCATCCCATTCACCTTATATATCAATCACCATTCAATGTATCCATCACCTCTTCCATCTACCACCAACTCTGGCTGTCTACTCCTCACCTCTTCCATCTACCATCGATTCCTACCCACCCTTTTCATGTACCCTTCCACCCTCCATCACCACATTCATCCACCCCTCATCTCATTCACCCACTACCTTATATATCCATCCCCATTCCATTTATCTGTCCCAAACCCCCAACCATCCATTTACCACCAACTTTATCAATCTGCTCCCTCTCACCTCTTCCATCTACCACCGATTCCACCCCCTCCCCCCATCTTTCTGCACTCTCTCCCCCACACTGATGTCTCACCACTCCTTTGCTGATGTCCTTTGGGCTTGGGCTGCTCCCAGCTATGGCAAGACAAGCACAGAAGATGCAGGCTGTGATCATGGTGTTGCCGCAGTCTCTTTTCACCTTCTTTGGCTTCCTAGAACTCCAGCACTCTCTGAGCACTCTCTGCTTACTGTAATGTCTCTTTGCTCCCTTTCCATAGGCTCTCCTTACAGTCTGTGCACAATGTCTGTCTCCGGACTCCCTGCCCTGCCCTGAGCACTCTATTGCACCGTATGACCGGGGAATTCAGCACTCTCCGGTGTATGCAGCACTCTCTGGTCCTCTGTGCTCTCTCTCTGGTGTATGCAGCACTCTCTGGTCCTCTGTGCTCTCTCTCTGGTGTATGCAGCACTTCCGGGCCCCAAGCAGCCATTGCACACAATGAGGTCCCATTCTATATTTGGTATCGGCTCACACACAGCCTGATATGATGATTATTACGTATTAGTATTATAATATATTGTTATCATTATTATTATATTATATTATTATTTCTTGTAGTCATGTTTCAGTTTTAGCCATTTTCCGGCCTCATTTCTATACAGTATTGTGTGCAGCGTCAGTTGATGGCGGAGCAGAGATGAAACGCAGTCAGAGTGGGTGGTGATGATGTCATAGAGGCCCATTGTACAATCTCCTCACTTATTAACCTTTCGACCCCCCGAGAGTTCCACATCAAAGAAATCCCCCATCTCCGGAGTGTACCCCCCTGCCACCATCCATCATGGCTGCCCCAATGTCATATTAGAGGGTCCCTGTCACAGGGGGGTGGGATATGGCGGTGTGACTGATCTTACCGATCGGTATTCATCCTCAGTCACCCTAATTGCAGAAATCGGGGGCCTGTGTGGCCTCTGCTATGGGTACACGTCCTGATATATAGGGGTGATCCAAGCATAGATTGTAAGCTCTTCTGCCTACACAGCAATCACTGCCCAGCTCAGACCGCAGCAGACGGTGAAATGGAGACTGAACATCCATGAATCATTAATGAGTTGTAGAAGCTTCATCCGTGGGGGTGGGGGATGGATGGATGGAGGATGGATGGATGGATGGATGGATGGATGGGATGGATGGATGGGTGGGGGATGGGTGGATGGATGGATGGGATGGGATGGATGGATGGGATGGGATGGATGGATGGATGGATGGATGGGATGGATGGATGGATGGATGGGATGGATGGATGGATGGATGGGATGGATGGATGGATGGATGGGATGGATGGATGGGATGGATGGATGGATGATAGATGGACACATGACATATTTGCCCCTTGGAATATTATGGGGTGATTATTTTGTATGATTGGTGAGGGGTCAGGGTCACCCCAGGTTATTTCTGTGTGGCTCTTGACTATTCCTGTGTGGCCCCGGGTAATATTTTAGTTGTTCTGCATTGTTGGTATCTTCTATTGGTTTGTTTGTAGATAAATAAACAGAATTGGGGGTTGGGGCTGCAGAGAGAACAATGGAAGCTGGAATTAGTGACCGGAGGAGGAAGGCCGCACGCTGGGCCGGGGAGATCAGCTTCCATCGCATGTTCTATATGTGATCAGCCTGCAGTACTACTGAATATAGGATGTGGGGGGAGGGTATAATGATAAAAAGTGCCGCTGATTCTGTCTGGCAATGATTCAACCATAAGGTTTACAGACAGGTCCTCTTCATGTGTGTTGGGGGTGCAGTCCATAGGGGGCAGTATACAGAAAGCTGCATTGGTTGGTGCTGGGAGACATTTGGGGTATCTTTGTGTGAGTGCTAGCAGTAATCAGCACTGTGGGGAGTCAGGAAAAACGTTTTCTTCTCATTATCACTATTTTCATTTATTGGGATCTGGGCCCCCAAGTAACTGCATCCCCCTATACATGTGTGCAGAGGTCTCATCTATCTGTATGGGGCCCCTCCAAAACCAGCCCGGTCCTTGATGAGCCCTATACAAGACCAGACCTGTCTACTCCATCCACAACCCCTGTACTTCCCTATCATGGTATGACCCAACACACTACACCCCCTCTACTCTCCTATCATGGTATGACCCAGCACACTACACCCCCTCTACTCTCCTATCATGGTATGACCCAACACACTACACCCCCTCTACTCTCCTATCATGGTATGACCCAAGCACACTACACCCCCTCTACTCTCCTATCATGGTATGACCCAGCACAATACACCCCCCTCTACTCTCCTATCATGGTATGACCCAGCACACTACACCCCCTCTACTCTCCTAT
>NC_092864.1:397040-438612 GCF_032062135.1 Pyxicephalus adspersus | reverse complement strand
CCCCTCTACTCTCCTATCATGGTATGACCCAGCACACTACACCCCCTCTACTCTCCTATCATGGCATGACCCTACATAGCACATCCCCTGTACTCCCCTATTAAGGTAAAACCCAACACATTACACCCCCTGTAATCTACTATCATGATCTAACCAAACATATCACACCCCCACTACTCTCTTATCATGGCATGACCCTACATAGCACATCCCCTGTACTCTCCTATCATAGTATGACCCAGCACACTGCACCCCATGTACTCCCCCATCATGGTATGATCCAACACACTACACACCCTGTTCTCTCATGTCATGGTATGACCCAACAATACTACACCCCCTATACATTCCAATCATGGTATGACTCAATAATGCCACACCCCCTGTATTCTCATATCATGGTATGATGCAAAAATATCACACCCCCTGTACTCTTCTATCATTGTATGACCCAACAATGTCACATCCCCTGTACTCCCCTATTATGGTATGATCCAACATTCCACACCCCCTGTACTCTCCTATCATGGTATGACACAAAGTACCACACCCTCTGTACTCTCCTATCATGGCATGACCCAACACCTTGCACCATTAGAACTGTCCTATCATGGTATGACACAATGATGCCAAGTGCTCTGTACTCTCCTATCATGGTATGACCCAGCACACTGCACCCTCTGTACTCTCCTATCATGGTACGGCCCAACATACCACACCCCTGGTATACTCCTAATATGGTATGACTCAACACACCACAGCCCTGTACTCTCTAATCATGGTTTAACACCGCACACTGCAACCCCTGTACTCTCCTATCGTTGTATCCCAACAATAACACACTCCCTATACTCTCCTATTATGGCATGACAAAACATACCACACCCCCTCTGCTCTCATCTCAAGGTATGACCCAATATACCACACCCTCTGTACTCTCTTATAATGGTATGACCCAACAATACCATACCCCCTGTACACTCCTATCATGGCATTACCCAATATACCACACACTCTGTACTCTACTATCATGGTATGACCCAACAAACCACACCCATTTCACTCTCCTATCATGGTATGACCCAAAATACCACACCCCTTGTACTCTCTTATCATGGTATGGCCCAGCACACTGCATGCTCGGTACACTCCTATCGTGGTATGACCTAAAATACAACACCCCTTGTATTCTTCTATTATGGCATGACCCAACAATACCACACCCCCTGTACTCTCCTCTGATAGTATGATCCTAAAAAATACACCCCGTGTATTCTTCTGTCATGGTATGACCCTACATACCACACCCCCTGTACTCGCCTATCATTGTATGACCCAACATATGGCACCCTCTATACTCTCTTATCATGGCATTACCCTACATTACCACACCCCCTGTACTCTATCATGAAATGACCCAACATTCCAAACTATCTTTACTTTCCTAACATAGTTCGACCCAGAACACTGCACTCTCTGTATTTTCCTATCATGGTATGACCCAACTTACCACATACCCTTTATGCCCCTATCATGGTATGACTCAGCACACTTCAACATCTGTACTCACCTATTATGGTATGACCCAACACACTGCACCTCCTGTACTCTCCTATCATGGTATGACTAAGCACACTGCACCATCTATACTCTCCAATCATGGTATAACCCAACAATACCATACCACTTGTATTCTTCTAATATGGCATGACCCAACAATACCACACCCCCTGTACTCTCCTCTGATAGTATGATCCTAAAAAACACACCCCGTGTATTCTTCTGTCATGGTATGACCCAACATACCACACACCCTGTACTCTCCTCTCAGGGTATGACCCACCACACTGCACCCTCTGTACTCTCCTTTCATGGTCTGACCCAACATACCACACCCCCTTCACTCTCCTATCATGGTATGACCCAACATACCACACTCTCTGTTGTCTTTTATGATTGTACTGCATCCTCTGTACTCTCCTATCATTGTAAAAGCCAACATACCTCAACCTCTCTTCTCTCCTATTATATTATAACCCAATAATCCACACCTCCTGTACTCTCCTATCATGGTATGACCCAACAATACCACACTCCCTCCTGTACTGTCCTATCATTGTAAGACCCAACATACCACACCTTCAGAATTATTTTATTATAGTATGACCCAACATATCATACCCTCTGTAAACTTCAAACATGGTATGGTCCAACATACCACACCCCTTGTACACTCCTATTATTATATGACCCATGTTTTGACCCAATTTACCACACCTTCTGTACTCTCCAATCATAGTATGACCCATCAAATCACACCCCCTGTACTCTATTCTCATGGTGTGGCCTAGCACACTGCACCCTCTGTACTCTTCTATTATGGTATGATCCAACATACCACACCATCTATACTCTCCTATTAAAGTATGACCTGAGACACTGCACCCTCTGTACTCTCCTATCATGGTATGACCCAACATACCACTCCTTCTATACTATTCTATTATGGTATTACACAACATTCCACACCCCCTATACTATCCTATCATGGTATGACCCAACACACTGCACCCTCAGTACTCTTCTATTATGGTGTGACCCAGCATACCACAGCCTTTGTACTCTCCTATCATAGTATGACCCAGCACACTGCACCCTCGGAACTCTCCTATCAAGGCATGACCCAACATACCACACCCTCTGTACTCTCCTATCATGGAATGAGACAACATACCACATCCCATATACTCTCCAATCATGGTATGACCCAACAGACTGCACCCTCGGTACTCACCTCTCGGGGTATGACCCAGCACACTGCACCATATGTTCTCTCCAGTCATGGTATGACCCAACACACTGCACCCTCTTTACTCTCTCATCATGGCATGACCCAACATACAACCCCCTCTGTACTCTCCTATCATGGTATGACCCAACATATAACACCCCCTGTACTGTCCTATCATGATATAACCCAATTCACCACACTCTCTGTATTCTCCTATCATGACCCAACAAACCACCCACCTGTGCTCTCCTATCGTGCTATGACCACACCCCTTATACTATCCTGTTAAGGTATGACCCAACATACAACCCCCCCCTGTACTCTCCTATCATGGTATGACCCAGTATACCACACCCTCTGTACTCTCCTATCATGGTATGACCCAACATACCACACCCTCTGTACTCTCCTATCATGGTATGACCCAACATACAACCCCCCCCTGTACTCTCCTATCATGGTATGACCCAATATACCACACCCTCTGTACTCTCCTATCATGGTATGACCCAATATACCACACCCTCTGTATTCTTCTATCATGGTATGGCCCAACATTCCCCACCCCCTGAACACTCCTATCATGGTATGACTCAACACACGGCCCCCCCCCCCCCCCAACCCTTTATATTCTGTGATGGTATGACTCAGCACACTGTACCCTCTGCACTCTCCTATTATAAAATGATCCAGTACACTACTCCCCCACCTTCCTTTTCCTGTGTATTTTTCTATCGTGATATGGCTTAGCAAACTTTGAACTCTTCTATTATGGTATGATCTACTACACCTTTTGCCCAATCTCTCTACTCTGTTTTGATAGTATGACGCAGCATAACACACACCCCTATTTTCCCACTATAATATGGCCCAGGACATTGCACTCCCCTGTATTCTTTTATCATAGTATGACCCAACCTACCACACCCCCTGTAATCTTCTGTATGTCCCAACCCCCTGCACTTTCCTATCATGGTATGATCCAACACATCACAACCTTTGTAATCAGAAATCATGGTATATTTCAGTCCATCTCACCTCCTGTACCCCCCTATTATGCTATGATTCAGCACATCACAAATCCTTTACTACCCTATCATAGTATGACCTGGCACATTAGATCCCCAACACTCCCCTAACATGGTATGAATCAGCCCATCTGCCCCCTCCTGTCCTCCCCTATTATGGTATGATCTGGCACATCAGACTACCCTCTACTCTCATATCATAGTATGGCCCAGTACACTGCACCCCCTGTACTCTCATATCATGGCATAATGCAGCTTAAATCACCCCCTGTACTCCCTTATAATAGTATGATCCAGCACATCTTACATCCTGTACTCCCCTATCATAGTATGATCTGGCACATCTCACCCCCTGTTCTCTCCCATCAGAGCATGATCCTGCACATCATACCCCCTTTACTTCCCAATCATCGTATGGTCCAGCAATTTTTACCTCCCTTTTCTCTTTTATTAGAACAAAGTTTCTTTCTGTCTGTTTCATTTCTGTCATAGTATGACCCAATACACTACAACCCCTGTACTCTTCTATCATTATATGACCCAACACAATCACACCCCCTGTACTCTTCTATCATGGTATGACCAAACAATATCACACCACCTTTACTCCCCTCCTATGGTATGACCCAACATACCACACCCCCTGTACTCTCCTATCATGGTAACACCCAACATACCACACTCTCTGTACTCCCCAGTCATGGTATGACCCAACATACCACACTCCCTGTACTCCCCAGTCATGGTATGACCCAACATACCACACTCCCTGTACTCTCCTATCATGGTATGACCCAACATACCACACTCTCTGTACTCTCCAATCATGGTATGACCCAACATATCACAACCCCTATAGTCTCCTATCATTGTATGACCCAACATACTACACCCTCTGTACTCTTTTATTATGGCATGGCCCAACATTCCACACCCCCTGTACACGCCTAACATGGTGTGAGTCAACACACAACGCAGCACACTGTAACCTGTGCACTCTCATATTAGAGAATGACCCAGCACCCCCCCCCCTTCCTTTTCCTGTGTATTTTTATAAAATAGCTTAGAACTCTTTGAACTCTTCTATTATGGTATGATCCACTACACCTTTTGTCCAACCTCTGTACTCTGTTTTAATACTATGACCCAGCATACCACACCCCCCATGTTCCCATCATACTGTGGCCATGGACATTGCACCCCCCTATACTCTTGTCATAGTTTGACCCAACATACCAAACCCCACATTTTCTTCTGTATGTCCCGCCCCCTGTACTTTCCTATCATGGTATGATCCAACACATCACAACCTCTGTAATCCCATATCATAGTATGATTCAGCCCATCTCACCCCCTGTACCCCCTATCATGCTATGATCCAGCCCATCTCACCCCCTGTTCTCCCCTATCATGGTATGATCTGGCACATCAGACTCCCCTCTATTCCCATATCATTGTATGGCCCAGTACTCTGCACCCCCTGTAATCTCATATCATGGCATAATACAGCACATATCACCCCCTGTACTCCCTTATAATAGTATGATCCAGCACATCTCACCCCCTTTTCCTTCATATCATGGTATGATCTGGCACATCCCACCCCCTATTCTTTCCCATCATGATATGATCCAGCACATCTCACCTCCTGTACTCTCCTATCATGGTATGGTCCAGCACTTTTCACCCCCCTGTACTTTTATTTGTAGAACAAAGTTTCTTTCTGTCTCTTTCATCAGTTTGGTATTGTTGTATTATTATTTCAGTAACAGGTGGAGTTATAATTGGTCTTAATGGAAACTGGTGGGTTTCTGGGAAGGTTTCTATGAATTTGCCTGTCATGAGATGAAACCTGGATGAAAGTGAAGCCTGCTGAGGTTAGTGCCACTTGGGCAGATGTGGTTTCCTCTCACATGACAGACAGTTGATGGTGAAACAGATAAAATTGTGACAGATGGAGATAAGAAACTGCTGATGCTCATATCCGCTGCCCCCCCTTTGGTGTTCTCAGGAATTGGTTGGCCAATTTTTTGTAATTGGTTGGCCAATTTATTGTTCTAATTTGGAGAACTGAACTTCCTGATAGGTCGCCTGTGTGCACAATATGTGTTTACAACATACAAATTTATTGTAGCTTGATAAAGTGGACCTGTCATCAAATATAAAATCAGCATATCAGTGCCACACTTCTAGGTATTTATTACTTCTCACAGAGATCACAAGATGCCCCCTAACTATACTATCATCTTACCAGAAGGATGGAACCATCTTTGTTCAAGTATCATGCAGGATCACTCTCAGGACAACGTTGATCCATTTAAACAGTGTGGGGAGAAAATGTTGTCATCCTAGAACATGAAGAGTGTTACCTGCGGGATTATCAGAAGATCATAACCAAGGACTGGGAAGATGGAATACACAACTCTGAATTTCTGAATTCCATTGGGACAGCACCTGGATGGGTGAATAACTGATAAAAACATTGAGGTCCTGAGGATAAATATCTCCGCATATCGGTGAATCTGTGGTGACAGGAAGCAGCCTACACCTCTCTCGGTACTCTGAAGTCTGGGTGGAGTAATGCTGTGGTTATTGTTCTGGTTATTATTCTACCTGACGAATCCACCATTTTCAGCAACAATCAATGTATATAATTCACAACACCATCTGTGTATATACATCACACCGCTACCTGTATACGTTATATACTGTGATATATATCACACCGCTCCCTGTATACGTTATATACTGTGATATATATCACACCGCTCCCTGTATACATTATATACTGTGATATATATTACACCGCTCCCTGTATACATTATATACTGTGATATATATCACACCGCTACCTGTATACATTATATACTGTGATATATATTACACCGCTATTGCCCCGCATCAATACTCAGGTAATTTTAGGGTTTTCTATCATGCTGATCCTCTGCAGGAAGTGAGGCTGGACCATGCAGCGTTAATACTCAGGACTCAGGTTTGCTTTATTACTGCTTATACAATACATGAAGGGGCCCTTCTATAGGGCCCAAATGCAGGTTTTGGCTCAGTGCTTGTGGTGCGGTTCTTCGAATCCTGTGGGCAGCGGGTTGGCGTGCGGATTGTGGAAGAGGGTATGATTGCCGTCACCCCAGGGGAAGCGCTGCAAGGGAAACACAGACAACAATGGTACTTCATCAGATGGGGGTCACCGGCTCATGTCAATATAATAAGTGGTGTTATGGGTTCTGATTGGCTGAACTGTGTTTGGATGATCAGTGATTGGAATTGTCGGATTGTACCATATCCTGCATGGAGGATTGGATGAAATACATCTGCAGTACTGGTTTTGACCTACAGGAGTCAGCATCTGTCTTGCCAATTAATGGCTTCAATCACACAGATGCACCAACAGCGATGTTCATTGGCTGTCAGGGTGTTACGGTGCAGCATTGTGACTGAGGAACTCAATTTGTAGCTAATTGTATGTATCTCAGCAGCTATTCCATGTGGACATGACTTGTACAATCCGATACACAATTGGTCACTAGAGGGCGCAACTATAGGAAATACAATGACAATATGGAACAGCAATCATTTACACTGGCACTCATATTTATTCTGCTGGCTGTTTGTAATAAAATGATGTTGGATATTTTTGAAATCCAGCTCCTGTGGGTTTCAGACAAGGCTAACAGTTACACACCATGCAATTCCACACAGCAGAATTCTGCCCCGTCTGTCCTTCTCCTCTGGGGTAAATGAATTGTAGGTTGCAGACACAAGCGCCCAGAATCTGATACTTTCAGCAGAGCTCCCCTATAACCTTATGGTGCCCCCATGGCCCACACTGGGAACTGACCTTGGTGCGGATCCGCAGGTGGTTGTAGGGTTTGAACTCTGGGGTCTGGTGGGGGTGATTCTGCTTTTTCAGCCAGGCATTCAGCATGCAGACCCCGACACCAGGGAGGGCCACCACAAAGGTCAGGATCTTCCAGGTACGAGCTGAAAAGGAAAAATGGGGGGGGGGGGAAAAAATCCGGCGCAGAATGAGCGAGGGGGCAGGGAAGCCATAATAACCTCCTCAAGGGGGTATTGGGATGGAGAGGGGTAGTAGGGGGCATAGGGGAGTGAGGAAAATAGGGGGGTATTAGAGGAGTGTTAATGGGGCAATCAGTAAATAGTAGTTGGGGGGGTGCAATGAGAATGTGATCATCATACAGAGGTGTGGAGGGGTTGTATTGGGGTGTTTAAGAGGGGTAGTATCGGGGGAGATATTGTAGAGGTAAAGTAGTAATAACAGAGGAGGATAATGGGCGTAGTAGTAGTAGAGGGGTGGTAATGGGGGTAGAAATAGCTGTAGTAAAGGATTAGTAATAGGGGTAAAAGTAGTTTGGGAGTAATAATGAGGGTGGTGGTAGTAGTAGTAGTCAGGCAGTAGTAATAGGGGTAGTAGTGGTTTGGGAGTAATAATAGGGGTAGTAGTGGTTTGGGAGTAATAATAGGGGTAGTAGTCAGGGGGTAGTATTTTGGGAGTAATGATGGGGGCTATAGCTGCAGAGGAAGTTGAGTGTGTGAAGCATTAAGGAGGATTTGGGGTATCATCTGGCTGTTTCCTCACCTCCCCCGGGCTCATGAGCTGCGGTGGCCATGTTTCTCCGGAGTATTAGGGCCCCGAGGGTGGCCATTCTGTGTTGGGGACACTGTCCGTGTCTGTGTGGTTTGGGAAGGTCACTGATTGCTGAGTAACATACCCCGGGGGGGGGGGGCTCCAGGCCTAAATGTCCTCAAGACCTGGGCACTGGCCAAATACTTGGCTATGTTTATCCCTGGCACATGTTACGGATGATGATCACCGATATCGCTGTCCTTCCCCCTGCCTGGGGGGTATATTTCAGGGAATGGGGGAGTTCTGCACTCGAATGATTGAATACATGACATAATAAATAAAGCAGCACTCAGCCGGCCTCCTTGGACCCCTGGCACACATTACCGGGGTCAGCCATGTCAGGCTGGGAAAGGCTGCAGCCCAGGAAGAGGGGAGTTTAGGATCTTCTCCCCTGGCTTGATGGTTATAAATCCGGTTTGCTATTTCCTAATAACCCCGTAATATCAGGGCTGCCCCGGGGGTATAACCTCACTGTACAAGGGGAGAATGTACACCAGGAAATGTCTGCCATCCCCCACAATCTTCTGTTTTCTTTAGAAAAGCTCAAACGCTGAAAGAGACCCGATGAACAAAACTTGCACATCGTCCTTTTCAGATTTAGTTCCTCGGGGGAGGGCCTGGAGGTGTCACAGTAGGTCAGGTGAGCCGCTTTGTGGGCGGAGCTCCATGAGTTCACACACAAACAACATAATAACTAGGAGACATGTTGACTTTTTATATATTTTATTGGTGACTTTGTCACATTTTATATACAAGACTGCAGCATTCCCGACCAATGTTCTGATGTTCTGAGCTGGGGCCACAGTCACTGGTCTGTTAGCATTTCCCAGAACAACCTGTGAGCAGAAACAAACAGATTACATTAGTAACCCCCACACACAGACCAATCCCCACCTGCTCTGTGTCACCCCTTGCAACAAATCCTCAGCATCTTACTGCACAAAAGTGGGCCTCTGGACCCCAACTTACCCCCTTTCCTAGACCCCGCCCATTCTGTGTATGGCTGCAATTAGCCACACCCAATCTGTGGGAGCAGGTGTGGCTAAATTGGAAGTGGGTGGGGTTTGGTCATATAAGGGTGGGTTCGAGAATCTTCCTAATGTTGGCAGATATTAACGTCAGATAATAAATCATAGATCGATGATGGATCACATGTCATCCCATGAGCCAATCAGGAGGCTCCCCTCTCACCTCTGTAGGTGTTTCCATAATATCCATTCTGTGCGTACGCAGATTCCTCCGGGCCTGGAGAAGACAAGAATTGGGGTTATTCCTTGGGTTACTAATGCCCCGTTCCCCCCTCTCTCCATATATTACCCCCCGGGGTATCTGTGTGACATGAATGCACATCATCTGGTTGTATATATGGAGCTTGGTGACCCCAACAATAGATGACCACACCAATGTGAAGCATGGCATGTGGCCCCTATGCCAGGCCCAGAGCCCCAAGCTGAGGCAACCTCTCATGTACATGTGTGTGGCCCCTGCAAATGATGGCGTTCAGGTGTCTCCAGCCAAGGACCCCATTCTACAACATACAAAGACATCATTGTTCCATGTGTTTGTGATATTCCAGATGAAAACACTGCCGTGGTATGAATGTTATGAATTGTGATCGGATATATTTATATATGTGTGCCCTGGTGGGTGCAATTCTCTACATATACTGTGATGGGATATATTTATATATGTGTGCCATGGTGGGTGCAATGCTCTACATATACTGTGATGGGATATAAATATATATGTTCCGTGGTATGAATATTATATGCTGCGATGGGATATATTTATATATGTGTGCCCTGGTGGGTGCAATTCTCCACCTATATATAACTATATCCATACCAGCACAGTGTATATATATATGTATTGTATAGTATATAATATTCATTGGTGCAATACATATATGTAGTGTTCTGGTACCATATGTCCAGGCGTTCTGTCCGGCTCCCAGTTGCTGGTATCCACCTGGGAAGAGGCAGGAAACGGGTCATTGTGGAGGAGGAATGGGGGACGGGGTTGGGGGATGTTGGAGCAGTGGTGGAAGGAGCAGGGTGGGGATGCCGGGTGAAGCTGTAGCACAGTAGGTGGGGTAGAAATGCTGGGTGGGGCACAATGGAGCAGAGGGCAGATTCTGGGTGGAGCTGTATTAGTACAGTGGGGCAAGAGCAGTTAAAGCGGTTGGGCGGAGCAAGTAGCAGGTCTGGCTGGGGTGGCTCTGATTGGTCAGTAGTGGACAAGCAATGGCGGGTATTGAGCTGGAAGATGAGTGGTCTGTAAATGGTCTGACACCCCCGGGTAAAATGTCCCTGTGACTGTACCTTCGATAGGTTTCTGTTTCAGGATGCTGGACGAGGTGGGGGTTATCGGAAGGGTAGTTGCCCCCTCTCTCGTACTCTGAGTTCCTGAGGGATCCAAGAATATATATATATACATATATATATATAAAGGTCTCCATTTATAACAGCAATAGATGGGGGTGACACAAAGACACATGGAGGGGGAGATCCATATTGGGGTCTCCTGAGCCAAGGGACATAGACGGGTGACAGATAGATACAGAGACATTAGCGTGTTAGCAGCATGCTCTACATACATGTTACATACTGAGATTTATTGACATTGGCACGTGACAGGACCAGGCATGTGACAGGGACATGTGACAGGGACATGTGACAGGGACATGTGACACCGCAAACACATGACATGACATATACACGGGTGACATTACATGTGAATTATGGACTCATTATTTACCCTCTACAGCAGCAGATGGAGGCAATTCCTCTGTAAAGATACAAGAAAAATACAAAAATAAAAACCAAAAACAAAACAGGGCAGACGGAAGAAAGGAAGAAAGGAAGGAATGAAGGAAGGAAGGAAGGAAGGACGGGGGAAGACGGGGCAGACGGAAGAAAGGAAGGAAGGGAGAAGACAGGGCAGACGGAAGGACGGGGGAAAGACGGTGGAAGAGGGAGGGACGGGGGGAGATGGGGCAGATGGGAGAAGAAGGGGCAGACAGACAGGAGAAGATGGGGCAGATGGAAGGACGGGAGAAGACGGAAGGAAGGAAGGAAGGACGGGGCAGACTGGGCCAGGCGGAAGGAAGGGCAGGTGGAAGGAAGGATGGGGCAGGCGGAAGGAAGGATGGGGGCAGGCAGAAGGAAAGACAGGGACAGACAGGATCAGACTGAAGGAAAGACGGGGTAGATGGGATCAGATCGAAGGAAGGACGGGGGCAGACGGATGGAAGGACGGGGGCAGATGGATGGAAAGATGAGGGGCAGACGGAAGGAAGGATGAGGGGCAGACGGATGGGAAGGAAGGACGGGGCAGACGGAAGAAAGGAAGGACGGGGGCAGACGGAAGGAAGGACGGGGGCAGACGGAAGAAAGGAAGGACGGGGGCAGACGGAAGAAAGGAAGGACGGGGGCAGAAGGAAGGACGGGGGCAGACGGAAGAAAGGAAGGACGGGGGCAGACGGAAGAAAGGAAGGACGGGGGCAGGCTGCAGCAGACATTCAGAAGCAAGGAATCTTTACCTTCCAATGGGTTCTGTGGAACCGGCTGAGCATTGAACGGGGATTGAGCAGCTCCAGCTGAGAAAGATGGTGAAGAGGAATAATTAGGAGAACATTCTATCACACATCATGCTGAGGAGGAATTCAGAGGTTTGTTTTTTGGGTTTGTTACCTCTTTTTATTACTCCTTATACTATTTAACCACATTTTATACTCCAAACACTCCAAGAACTATGTTTTTCTATCATGTAAATGTTTGTTGTGTCCAGCAGAGTAATCTCAGAGATAAATCTCACCATATTTAGAGCTGGCAGCATCGGGATACTCGGCCTGGGCACCGTATGGAGATTTGGCCCCTGCTGAGGGTATAAAGGACACTTATTAGCCTACAAATCAGCCAACATCTACTTATCAGACACAACTCAGGCAGAATGTTTGTCCTCACCGGCTTTCGTAGATTTAGGATCGTATCCTAGAGATTCAGGCTGAGCTCTGTATGGGAGCTGACCGTATGGACCTGGAGAGCAAACACAGAGTGTCAATAGTGGGGAATGAAGAAAGAATGAGAGAAGAATGATGAGTGATGAGAGAAGAATGATGATTGATGAGAGAAGAATGATGAATGAAGAGAAAATAATGATGAGTGATGAGAGAAGAATGATGAATGAAGAGAAAAGAATGATGAGTGATGAGAGAAGAATGATGAAAGAATGATGAGTGATGAGTGAGACTCACCCTGTTTGGCGTTCTCTCCAGCAGGCCCTTGGTAAGCACCCAGCGGAGATTTGATTCCTACAACAGAGGACAGTCAGAGGCCATTGAGATTTTTTTAATAAATTGATTATTCCAGTATAAATGTATAAAGTACGTTATAACCTGAGACTGACCTTTTCTATTGCCTTGGTAATTTAGAATTCCTGTAAAATGGAAAAATCATTATCATTATTGGGGGAATTGTCCTAGCAAACCTCACTGCCCGGGACCGACTATTCCCGATGTCAGGTATGACTTACCATTAGAATATGGCTGCTGGTATGGACCTTGAGATAAAACAGAAAGAGGAATCAGAAACGAGATCACACAAGGAGAAGAAAATCAGAAGGTTTTCATCGGGATTAGACTGGGGGTGCCAACCATCCAATTGTTTATGGATTTTGTGTTGGCTTTAAATAAAAAAAGTTCCTGAGGGCCCAAGATCCACATGTAAGTAAATTCAGTATGGACATGGTTCGGTCTGTGGCCCCGTGGACAGATTTGCACTAATTGGATGAATGTTATTTTCTGCATTCACCCAATGTAACCTCATCAGGACTGATAGGACATTTCCCTGTATAACACAGCCGGCTGCCCCCGCCACACGACTGGCCCCGTTCATTAGTCCTATGCTGTGCACTGATAAGCACAAGGTGGGTTGGATGTTGATGAATACTCTGACAATATGAAATGTTTCAGATTCGGAAGACGAGGAAGGAGAGACCCCCTTTAGTACCCCAATAATCTGGTACCTGCTTTAGGTCCCTTCGCTCCGAAACCTAAAAAACAAAATAAAGTGTCACACACCCCTCACACTACACCCACATACGTTATACTACAAAATTTCCATTTATCGAGAAATAAAATGTGTTTCCAGAAAAAGTGGCAACCAACATAAAGGAACCACGGACAGGAGATAGGCGGCCAGGAGCATTCAGGAAGAGATCAGGAACCATACAGTGTCCGCATAGACGTGATATCACATCATCATTCCGTACATCTTATTTCCGGGTAATGGGGACTTTGAAGGCAATCCACATAGAATGTTATATATAGATGTCGTCCTGCCGTCAAATACCCCGACAGGGGACACAGTGACCCTTCCAGGTCATTATTAATGGAATAGTATCTATGGGTGTTTTCTACCCAAATACCCCAACAAGTGACACCCTAGGGTTATTCTCCATGAAATATTGTTATGGATGTCAGTAATATATGAAGATAGGTAGGCAGATAGATAATAGGTAGGTGGGCAGATAGATAATAGGTAGGTAGGTAGGTAGGAAGATGCAGATATTGCTCGGCCCACATGTAAGATGTAACAGTTACCTTGTGGGAAGATGTTGCTGGGGTAGCCAGGGGCTGTGGAATGAAGAAAGTTACTTAGGTTGGGATGAGGACAGAGAAGAGAGGTAGGTGGACAGGTAGATGGGTTACAAACAAGGTGGACTTACCAGCTTTGGAAGGTTTGCCAATTCCACCTGTAACATAATTAAAAAAAAGTTAGGGGAAATCTCTAAACATGACCGAGCCCCCCCCCCCCCTTTCACCCACGCCATCTAAAACTAATCATATGGGTGAATGGGTGTTCCAGATCATAGCCAATAATACATATTACCAATGTTGTAATATCAGTATGGCACCTAAATATTCAGTGGTGCAGTACAAAGTGAGGAAACACAGTGGGAATGACAATAATATAAAACATGAGGATTGAGCAGCCACGGGAGCTCACAGTCCAGTACCTTGGAATATTCCAGCGCCATTTCCGTATCCTGCAATTTAAATGGGAAATGTTAGTTGGTGTCACACAAGGAGCAATGATCCATAGAAATATGAATGGGCCCCACATACCTGCTTTGGATGGTTTTCCTCCATTCTCTGAAATACAAAGACATCCAATCAGAGCATTGTCCCCATGCGTACCCGGACACAATGGATCCCCCTTGGGTTTTATCATATTACCCTTCCTGACCATCAGATATAAATGGGATGTGTAGGGTGGGTTTGCTGTTCTAGCACTAGGGGGAGTCACTTGGTGGGATGATTGGGGTCCCTAATGCTACCCAGAGATTAATTATTCATCGACATTGTGTTCAGATCGAAATGAGTGTTGACTGTTATAGCAATCACTTTTGGTCAATAAGGGAAATTTAGGAATAAAGGTTATTTGATGAATGGGGTACAGTGTAATTTTTGGGGTACCTGTGTGCTATTCATCTCATTACCTTGTGGCTGCTGGTAGGCATTAGGATAACCTCCATATCCATTCCTGTATCCTGTAGGACAAATGGGAGACGAGTTACAGAAGGTCCGAGGGTGAAAGAGTTATCTAGTGGGGGAATCATACCAAGGGGTAGAATAATGGGGAATCTTGGGTAACGGGAATACAAGAAATAATATATGGAGTGAGGAGCTAAGGACCAATCCAGAACAATATCCTAACTCCATAACAAGGGAAGAAATGATGGCAATTACAGAGGAGGGATAGGGGTAACTAAAGGGGAGTGAGGGATCACCGGGGAATGATGGACCCATAATGGAAGCATCAGAGGAGATATCAGGATGAATGGAAGGAGGGTGAGGATTTGTTGCTCACAACATTGGGAAATGTTAAAATTCGAGGGGCACAGAACCTACCGGCCTTGGAGGGCTTTCCACCATAACCTGAAATAGAAAGAAAAAAATAATGAGTGAAGAGCCAATAGGACGAAGCTCCCAGGAGATCTTAAATATGTAAATCCCAAAATCTTCCAGGAGACCCTAATAAGAGATTCCTCCAAACCCCAAAGGAAACCCCCCAAAAAGATGATCCCTCAACATCTTTTACAGTGAAAGCCTCAGTCCCCCATATGGTGAGACAAATCTCTAAGCTCACTACAAATTTGCTTTACGTGGTTGCTGAACATTACCGGCATAGGGACTGGCCCCATTACCATACCCTACAGACGGGAGAAAAGGGGGACCCATTATTTTCAACAATGATGAAGTGAAACGGATGGAAGACGCAGAGAGAAGAAGGAAAGACAGGGAAGGACGTGAAATGGAGGATGAAAGACGCAGACAAGTTCCTTTAGAACCAATTAAAGAGGAACAAATATCCCAATCATTACCGGTCTGAGCTCCATATTGGGGGAAGTTTCCAGCTCCATAACCTGACAAAGGAAAGCAAACAAAATGTGAGCGGACACAAACCAAATATTTTATTTGTTTGTTCCCTGCATGACTACAACCATACCTACCTACAATCTGACCTATGTACACACTGACTACAACCATATCTACCTACAGTCTGACCTCTGTACACACTGTCTACAGCCATATCTACCTACAGTCTGATTTCTGTATATACATTGACTACAACCATATCTACCTACAGTCTGACTTCTGTATAAACATTGACTACAACCATCTCTACCTACAGTCTGACCTCTCTAAAATACACTGACTACAACCATATCTACCTACAATCTGACCTCTGTAAGCACTGACCACAACCATCTCTACCTACAGTCTGACCTTTGTTCACACTGACTACAACCATCTCTACCTACGGTCTGACTTCTGTATATACATTGACTACAACCATCTCTACCTACAGTCTGACCTCTGTACACATTGACTAAAACCATATCTACCTACAATCTGACCTCTTTATACACTGACTACAACCATCTCTACCTACAGTCTGATTTCTGTATATACATTGACTACAACCATATCTACCTACAAACTGACTTCTCTAAAAACATTGACTACAACCATCTCTACCTACAGTCTGACCTCTGTACACACTGACTACAACCATATATACGTACAATCTGACCTCTTTATACACTGACTACAACCATATCTACCTACAGTCTGATTTCTGTATATTCACTGACTACAACCATATCTATCTACAGTCTGACTTCTGTATGAACATTGACTACAATCATATCTACCTACAATCTGACCTCTGTACACACTGACTACAGTACTACTCTCTGTATATACAGTCTGATTTCAATACAATAACCATCATTTTTGTGTGCAGGAAAATACCCTCAGTACCCAGCTCAAGGCTATGAGCAGGGTCCTTCCGGTAAGTGTTTGCTGTGTTAATTTAGGGGGTGGAATTTTATTAAAATGGCTGAGGATTAGAACTGGATTGCAGTGGTCATGTAATTAGGGTAAGGTTTGGAGGGGCTAGGTAAGGTTGGCAAGGATCGTTTGGAATGGTGGAATTGATTAGTTTGTTGGATGAGTTTGTGACTGGGGCAAGGTTAGAAGGGGTCAGATGACTGGGGCAAGGTTAGAAGGGGTCGGATGACTGGGGCAAGGTTAGAAGGGGTCAGGTAACTGGGGCAAGGTCACAAATACTCAGGTTTTAAATTGATTGAGGTTAGTTTGTTGAGTGCCCTTGGGAAAGCGTTGATAACCTGGGTAAGTTGTTGAAGAAACTAGTAACCAAGGTTGCAAGTGAATTGTAATTTGGGGGCATGTAAAATCCACGGGTAACACCAACATGACCTATTTTCTTAGGACCTGGGAATGGTTACGGAGGATTAGGTGTAAAAGCTGGAAAACAGGGTAAGTGATTTAATTTTGTCTTATATCTTCCATGATGATGATTATTATATAGCAGAGCATCAATCCCTCAGTTTTCCCCTTCTTATTTGTTCACCAGGTCAGGCACAGCTTCCTCAGGCTGCTAAACAGAAGCCAGGTAAGTTGTTACACTATATTATAATAAACTGACTACAAGAAAGGAGGATGGTGGAATAATCAATCTTTTTATATTGCAGGAAATGGAGCTGGAAGTTACCTGGGTAATGTTTTTGGACAAGGTGAGATCCAAGTGATGGAGAACCAAAAGAAAATCACGTAGTTGTGGCAATGTACCGAATCTCTGCATATGAATGAACATATCTTGTCTCCTCTCTGTTGTAGGCCAAGGACCCAAATCACCCAAAGCTGGTAAAGATTCACCCAGAGCAGGTGAATAATGTCATCTATTATCCACTCCTGTGACCTTCTCCTGTATTAGCATTGTTGGAGAAAAGTGTCCCCTTCATGGTGATAACAGAGGACAGAGAGAAGACCCGGGGCCATTATTAGATGGGAACTGACTGTAATATGATAAATTATACATTGCCATGGGCCAGACACCAAATCCAGAATATTAATAATGGACAATTACAGACCAACAATGCTAATACAGGAGGAGAAGGATTGGCTGATAGATGACATTATTCACCTTGGCCTCCAAATTGTGGGTAGCTCCCAGCTCCATATCCTGCGGTAAAGAGAACACAAGTTAGACTTTGATAGTTTTGCTGTATGTTTGGTTTATTTCTAGTAAACTCTTTTCTAGACTATTCAATGCAATTCTGCACATTTCAAGCTGCAACTATTCCAAGAGAATAAAGTTCAATAACCAGAAAGATTGAGTCCGGCTTTCCCAATGCAGGGACTGTCTGAAATTTATATTATTGTGTATGACTGATATTCCCGTATTTTCTGTTTCGGGCCTTTGCTGGGTGAGAAGTTCCCTGATCTGGGGGGGTTTGTGCCGTATTCCTCCTGAAGAGACATGTCTGTTCCCAAGGAAGTGTTAGATAATATTTACCCAGAGGGATCATTATGAATTGGAAATCTGTGTCCAATCCCGCTCCAATAAGAGATGGGCAGAAGCTAAAGCTTTGGACTGGGGAATTCAGAGATGGGGGCATGCTGGAACACTCGGGGGCTACACCACCCCGGGAAAGGAAACACCAAAAACTTTCCAACTAGCTAGCAGAATCTCTCAGCCACCACACGCATGCTGTATTAAAGCAGGGATAAGGATTAGTGTGTGGTAATCTTTTTTTCCATTGCACATATACAGAAATTGATAAAACCATGGAGAGAATTTGGAATGATCATAACACATACCTGCCTTGGATGGCTTCCCACCATAGCCTGGAAAAGAAAGAATTTCTGCTATAACAAACTCTGAAAAATTCTGAATTGTTCCTAAAATCTGGAAAATTATGTTTAGTTTTACGCCTATGAACTTCTACTCAAGATGTTAGAATACCAATAGTAGGTAAGTTTTTCTTTCATATACATTGCAATTGTACAACGTGAACCTATAGACGATATGAAGGCGGAACAAGTCAATCTAATGGGCTGAGAATTGGATATATTATTACCTTGCTGGCCGATGTTACTCGGGTACCCAGAAGCTCCATTCCCATAGCCTGCAGAGAATAACACAGATTATGGAGTCAGACCGAAGAGAAAAACACAGAAAAAAGAGAAACCGAGGGGGAGAGAGAGAAATAAATAGAATATACTGGATTTAGTTGTTCATACCTCCTTGAGGTGCGATGTTTGGATATCTTGAAGCCCCATAACCTGCAAATATGGAAGATATTGTGGAGAATACATTAGGTAAATATAAAGTACAAAGGACACAGAGAGTCGGAGTGAAAGGTCATTGAGGTCATTTGGCCCTATCAACACAATTTCCACCCTGCCAGGGGGTCTCTGTTTATTTGTAGATTATCAGATGCAGACAGAGAAAAAGAGCTAAGCTGGAGCAAAGAAAAAGGGGGTGTAATGGGCACCTACACCAGGCCTAAAAAATCTGAAAACAATGAGAGGTGACCCCTAAGTAAAATCTACATGTTGTCAAGAAAGGTAACAGGATGGAAGGGCATTGCAGGCCATTGTAACTTCTCTAAACAACCCCCAAATAGCACCTGACCAGTAAATCCAAAGGAGCCATCTGGAGTCCAATCATGCCAGAATTTATGGTGCTGGAAGAAGCGCTACTAGTGATAAGAAAACATGGAAGGGGTTAGAGGAGCAAGCGGTTTTATTAGACAGACCCAGCACAGGGATTACATTGTACATGAGAGAAGAAATGTTATTGATAGTCTGGAGAAAAGAAAATCCTTACCAGCTTTGGGTGATTTTGAACCTTGGCCTACAACAGATAAGAAACATGATATTTGTATTGCAATATAGAGATTCTGCAAATTGCCAATGTTGGTGAATTCTAATAATATTAATAATAATAATAATAATAATAATAATAATAATGATTTCTTTTGGTTCTCCATCACTTCCATCCCAAGAATGAAGGACATAGTAAGAAGGATAGGGGGCACAGAGAGGAGACGGAAGGACGAGGAGGAACCAAATAAATATCCCAATCATTACCGGTCTGAGCTCCATATTGGGGGAAGTTTCCAGCTCCATAACCTGATAAAGGAAAGCAAACAAAATTAGTCAGTGTGTACAGAGGTCAGACTGTAGGTAGATATGATTGTAGTCAGTGTGTACAGAGGTCAGACTGTAGGTAGATATGGTTACCGTCAGTGTGTAAAGAGGTCAGACTGTAGGTAGATATGGTTGTAGTCAGTGTGTACAGAGGTCAGGTTGTAGGTAGATATGGTTGTAGTCAGTGTGTGAAGAGGTCAGATTGTAGGTATATATGGTTGTAGTCAGTGTGTACAGAGGTCAGACAATATGAAATACATTTGGGGTGTATGAATGAACATTTTACACAAACCTCCTGATTTTGCACCCAGGGGTCCCGGCTGTTGAGCTCCTGCCCCTTTATGGAGGAAACACAAGTTAGTTCAGGAGTATTCGTCCGGTGACATGTGAGTGGTTAGTATAGTAAAGGGGGTGCAGTGGTGTCCATACAGAGGGCTGGAAAAAGATGTTATCAGTTGGATGTCAGACGGGGCAGTTGGGTGAGCAAAAAGTGGGGCAGTCAGACAGCTTGAGAGGAGCAGTTTTAGATACAGGTCAGTATGGAGCAGTTAGGAGGGCACTATAGTCAGTGGGACATTGGGGGGTTAGAGAAGAGATAGTGTCAATTACAGGTATGTCAGGAGCAGTTGGCTAAGCAGTACAGATAGTGAGGCTGTTAGGGTGCTAGAGAGGGGCAGTACCAATGGAGGGTATTTGGGAGCTGTGCTGATACCAGTGGTCGAGTGGGGGCAGTTAGGTGTCATATGAAGGGGCTGTGGTCCTTCTCTTACCCCGGACATAGTCTGGTTGATAAAAGGGGTTTCCACCGGCATTCTGCTGGGGTTTGGCACCTGAAATAAATGGAAAGAACATCTGAACAGAGACATAAAATTTAAGCAGAGAATGAAATACCCTTCCGGACAATAATTCAGTGACTTTTCACCAAACTTCATATCAATTTCAGGGTCATTTACTGATAAACCAATGCCCCCCCCCAAAAAAAAAAAATGCCCTCCATGGACCCTCCATGGTTCATCAGATCCTTTCCTACTCAAAACTACCGGCGTTCCTATGATTGTTCCACCATGAAATCATGAAAGAAGATGAAATCTGACACAAATTGGACAAATCTGAAGACCAGCCATTGCCCTTTTCACCAATGTTATAATTGTAATACATAAATCCCTGAACACAGATTGGGGTATATGGGGGAATACCCTGAACACCCCCATCCTGCCAGGACCCTTCCACCACCTCTCGTCTCTTGTACTCCTGGTCAGAATTCTGCAGGTTTCTCACTATACATCCAGAATGTTAGCAAACTGCAAAGATATTCACTCGTCGCTCCCCCCCCCCCCTTTACATTCATATCCTACATTACCATATCCGGGGCCAAAGTCTGGGTACAGAGCACTACAAGCCCCAGCATTCCCCCCCACACCCCCCTATTACATGGACACAATAACCCCCACTTATACAGATCCAGGGCCAAGACAAGAGGGAGTTCTGGGTGTTCAGTGTCACACAGAGTACAGGGGGAAGGACTGCATTGGGGCCCCAATCTGTATCAGCATTGAGGTAAAGGCCGTTAAGGGGGTATACATGTTTAAGACACAGGTTGTTGGGTACTATAAATGCAAGAGGGTATTAGCGAAGGGGCAGTATGAATGCAGTAGGACATTGGATAGATAGGCAGTATAGAGGTGGTGGGGTATTAGGTGGATGGGCAGTATGGTGCACCAGCTGAATGCGACAGATCACTTCAGCTATACTGCCCATCCACCTAATACCCCACCACAGCTACACTGCCCATCCATCTAATACCCCACCACAGCTACACTGCCCATCCACCTACTACATGGTCAGTAGGCACATAGGAAAGCACAATAGATCTATAGAAGGGTACTAGGAACATGAAGACACTGGAGAGTATTAGGTGAGTTTGGGGTCATGGAATGGGGTATTTGGCATTACCATATCCTAGACTTGTTGGGGGGAGGCATTAAGCACAAAGGTCAGAAGGCATTTAGGGTAAGTGATATGCACCCCAGGAATATTCAAAAAATGGAAAGGTTTTAGATTTATCTCTCCCCCCACCCCCAACAGGCATGAGCAGCAGCAAATGAAATATTACACGAGCAGACAGAAAGGCTTCTTGCAGTCACATATTTCAGTCAACTGGATAGAGAAAAAGGGGTTTCCATCCACCTACCTCCTTGTAAGCTGACCCCCAGAAGGGAGAGGAGAAGTACGAAGCGTAGCATTTTCTGGAGTGTGCAGGAAGTGAGACAGTTGTAGGGCCCGGGCCCCTAGATATACCCCAGTAAACCACCCCTACCCCTCCTACATGTAAAGTGTCAAATACTCCCAGTGACCAGACACACAGGTGTGATATGTACACAGAGGAGCCCCAGCTTCAAGTTTAACACTGAAATTCCTTCTCAGATACCTGCAATTCATTCACTACCCTCAGATTATAATCTCCGGTTCAACACCAACCTGTACCCTGCTACACCACTACTCACCCCCAATACCCTTCAACATCCCCTACTAGATCTAAAATACCCCAAAATACTCCTACAGCCCCACTAGTCCTGCACTCACCCCCAATATCCTCCTACACCCTTACTAGTCCTGCACTCACCCCCAATATCCTCCTACAGTCCTTTACTCACCCCCAATATCCTCCTACACCCCTACTAGTCCTTTACTCACCCCCAATATCCTGCTAAACCCCTACTAGTCCGGTACTCACCCCCAATATTCTCCTTCACCCCTACTAGTCCTGTACTCACCCCCACTAATTCTGTACTCAGCCCCTATATCCCAATCCCCCCAATATAATGAGGATATTCAGTAATCAGTTTTTACACATTTGGTAGTAAACTTTCTCCCAGTGATGAATGGGGGGTGTAGGCAGGGTGAGAGTCATGTGACCAGGTAGAGACCCCGGCACTGCACAGGAATGTGGTACGGAGGTGTAATATTTACATGGAGGATGAGAGGGGAAGAGACGGCCAGTCATGGGTGACAGCAAGAAAGTTCACAGAGGGTACAAGAGGGGAACCGACGGGGGTAGAAATCTGTACAATACAGCACCAACCAGCCAAAGACCCCAGATCTCGGGATACGGGACGCCAGAGACCGACCAATCACACGCCAGAGATCTCTGTACAATGTGGGTCATCACAGAGCGACCAATCACACGCCAGAGATCTCTGTACAATACGGGATGCCAGAGACCAACCAATCACACGCCAGAGATCTCTGTACAATGTGGGTCATCACAGAGCGACCAATCACACACCAGAGATCTCTGTACAATACGAGACATCAGAGAGCGACCAATCACACGCCAGAGATCTCTGTACAATGTGGGTCATCACAGAGCGACCAATCACACGCCAGAGATCTCTGTACAATACGAGACATCAGAGAGCGACCAATCACACGCCAGAGATCTCTGTACAATATGGGACGTGGGAGACTGACCAATCATATGGCAGAGATCAGTGGCATGGATTTAGTTTCATATTTCTGGGTTTATTATGCGGCCACATCTGGGGTATGAGGATTGGGCATCTGGGTGACTCCCATATCTCTGTGGGCACAATGGGTTGTATTTGTTGTAGAGATTTGGGGTTTTGCCCCTCCACTCACCAGGTCAGAGGAAGTTGTCACCAGGGCAGGAAGAGGGGAAATCTTACAGCTGTTTAGAAGGAATGCCCCTCATCTTGGGGAGTTTGCCCACCAAATAGGAAATGAGGGGTAAATCCTCCCAATGGGCCACAAAACATAAACTGATGGGTTTTACCCCCCGGAAACTACTGTAAGTAACAGTAGTTTCAGGGGGGGGGGTAAAACCCATCAGTTTATTTTTTATAGTATATTAAATTTATTGTAAACCCTCCCCCCCCCAGGGCAGCTGCAGAGGGTGGAGGTCAGGTCAGGTCAGGTCAGGCCCCCCCCCCCCCCAACAAACCTGAGCAGCTAATCTGCCCCCACACACAGAGGTCTTTTACCCCAGGTCTTACAAGTTCTCCCCCTGGGAACCGGATCCACACATTGCCCTCCCTGTGGTATTATGATCAGGGCCTTCCCCCTCCAAGGTATTACATACCCCCCACATTGAATGGGGGTTCCACACCTGCACAGGGCTCTTATTAGACCCCCCTGTGTAATTGGGGCAAATATTAGGCCCTTGTGGGGATTTGACCCCCCCAGGATGCAGCATCCGTGCAATGTTTGGGCATTTTCCCCACAGATGGGTGCTGTGTACATAATACACCGGTGAGAAGGGAGGGGGCGGGAAGAGGGGGAGATCCCAACCAGAGAGATGAAGATTTATTTTACCAAATCCACCCCCAGAGGAAACCCAGAACCGAAACCGCCCCAGAGAACACCGAACATTCTATGGACCTATGTGATACAACACCCTCCCCCACCCTACCACCGCATGGGGAGAATTACCCCCAGGGTACAAGAGAAGTAGTACTGTGCAGAGTCCACACAGGGAACAGATACCGAGAATTACACCCAGGGTACAGGATGGACAAGAGAAGTAGTACTGTGCAGAGTCCATACAGGGAACAGATACTGAGAATTGCACCCAGGGTATAGGACAGGAGAAGTAGTACTGTGCAGTCCCCAAGGGAGGGGTTTGTTGGCTTCTCTGTATGGAGATCTGAGGCCCCCTGCAGGCTGGTCCTGGGATTGCTGGGAGGTGAATGGCTCCTTTGTGTTGGATGGAAGGCTCTGGGTCATTGCAGGGGATAATAATTGCCCTGTACAGGGGGTCTTTGTATTCCATTTCCTGCCCTCCATGATAATGATCTCTAATTACAGCTTTGTCCCAGACCAGCCCTCCGGCCACTAAGGATTCACTCTGATTAATTCAGAGCACAGGAAGCCATTGATTCACCTGAACCCAACAGAGCCACGGATTGAGCAGATTTACCCCCTACAGAGCCCAATACCCCCCACAGACTGGACAATGGGGTGGAGGGGTTCCCTGGCCACTCTACTGGGGAGCGCTCCCCATTATCTGCACCCCTGCCCCCCCCCCATTCTGCAGACAAAGCTTACGGGAAGCCAAAACTACCCCTCATCCAATGGCTCCCCTCCCCCATATCAGAAGGAAGCACCAATCCCACCCTTTACAGCTTTGATGGATCCCTTATTGCCCCCCACTGATGCCCCAATCCCTACAGAGCTCAGGGGATTGGTCAATTTACCCTGGGGGTCCCCAACCCCATAATTTAGCCCCAGGAGGGCAGAAACATGGTCAGGCCAGACAGGTGACTTCTACAAAAGAATAATTTTATTGGACACAAAGAATCTGTATAAAATTCAGTACAATCGCCCCCCCCCTCCCCAGAGTCCTATTGCCCCATGGGGCTCCCCGTCAGTCCTCACACATAGTTCTTGTTGGGGTAATCGCTGCGAGCCTGGGAGGTGGCAGCAGTGTAGCGGGCACTGTAGGGGGCATCGTTTTTCTTGGGGCAGGAGCAGCACAGAAGCCCCCCACCCAGCAGCATGAGGGCAGCAGAAGCCCAGCCGATGTACAGAGATGCCCCCAATTCTCTCTTCTGAGCCTCCACCACCAGGGGGTTGTAGAAATCCCGGATGATGCTATTGGCCGACCAGCAGACCGGGATCAGCATGAGAATTCCGGCCAGCAGGAAGACCACCCCGGACACCACGCTGACCTTGGCCTTGGTCCGCTCCTCCTCCACACAGTTGGTGCATTTGGCCCCCACGATGCCGATCAGCAGGCCCAAGATGGCGACCAGGACACAGATGATGGTGAGGGCCCGGGCAGCCTGCAGGTCCCGGGGCAATGCCAACATGGAGTCATAAACTTTACACTGCATCTGCCCCGTACTCTGCACGATGCAATTCATCCACAGACCCTCCCAGATGATCTGCGCAACCACAATGTTATTCCCGATAAACGCCGTCACCTTCCACATGGGCAGAGCCCACGTTATAATGGATCCAATCCAACCAATCAGAGCCAGAGCCATTCCCAGGAGCTGCAAACCGGTGGAGGCCATCGTGACTGGACACTGAAAAGAGAAGTATACAAATTGTGACTGGACATGGAAGAGAGAAGTAAACATTATTACCAGCACCGCTTCCTAGGGGCCCAGACATTCCCATTGGGCTCCACACAATTATTGGGGTACATATTCCAAGCCCACAACACACCGGATTTCTGTCAGCATTCATTCCACCACACAACATACCAGAAGGGGAACAAAGAATTGGGGCATTTGTCAAAAGACACCGCACCTAAGGGTGAACCCCCCCCCCAGGAATAGGGCAGCCATATTGGATCCTTCCAGGCCCTGCATTTAACTCTCCATTCCCAACATTCCAGCAGTAATAAAGTCACCACATGTAGTCCATGGAATGGGCCCCTGGCCAACCCGGGAGCCATAAATTCTATTTAACCCCCCTCCCTAAACAAATGCATGGGGCAAACAGAAGACAATGGTGGAGGGGCAGCAATGGAGCTGCAGGGGGCCACAAACCCATAGAACAATTCCTGGGGGAGGGGCTGAACATACAAAGCCCCCCCCATTAGAGTGTCAGCTCCTCTGTACAGAGACTAATAGGACTGGCTCTGTGCTCTATGTACAGCATCATGCTATAAGTCAGAGCTATAACTAAACAACAGTGAAAATAACAGATCACATCGTCCTCTATAGTTCTTTTATTTTGAATAGCCCAATTTGCCCTTAGTTAATATGGCGCCCTGTATTTCCCGGAAGAGGCGGGATTTAGGAAGTGACACGCCGGCATTGCACGTGTCTGAGGGCAGAGAACGGGAAGTGTTGAGGGCGGAGAACAGGAAGTGATGCGGCCGCCATGTTTGTACACCCTCCCTGGTGTATTATGTTTGTGTTCTGGGTTTGGGCACAATTTATAATAATCTCTCTCGCTCATGTGTATTTCTGTGATCCACTTCTTTCCCTCCGTTCGATGATTCTATTACTTTGAATGAAGGATTCCTCATTGAGGTGTACAAACATGGCGACCAGCTGGCTTCCTCTGCCATGATATTGCAATGAGTGAACCCAGCTCATTACAAACATGAAGCTGATCAGTAAAGATATCGAGAAAGACAATGCCGGGTGAGTGATAGGAAAACACCGGACCGTCCAGCGATGTGTACACATTGTGCCCCGTGTAACCAGAATGTCTGGGCTCGGGCCACCTCTCTGGGTGCTGGGGTAACTCTGTGTATTGGGGGCAGATTGGGGTGATGGGGTATTATCAGGGTGTGATTTGTCCTTTCCCCCCCCAGCCAGGTGACATTGATCCCAGAGGAGGCGGAGGACATGTGGCACACGTATAACCTGCTGCAGGTGGGCGATAGTCTGCGAGCCTCCACCATCAGGTTTGTACCCCGGGGCCCCCATGGGTTATCAGGGTTTCTGGTGGGGTATTTGTCATGGTAATTACATGCCGGATGTCATTCCTTGTATGATTGCAGGAAGGTGCAGACAGAATCTGCTACAGGCAGCGTGGGCAGCAACCGGGTCAGAACAACGCTCACCATCCGGGTGGAAAATATCGACTTTGACTCCCAGGCCTGCCAACTACGGGTGAAGGGCACCAACATCCAGGAAAACCAGTATGTGAAGGTAAGTGCCCCTCCCTCACGTGTCTTCCCCCAAGGTTGATCTTCCTAGAGTTCCTCACCTGTACCCCACTCCAGTGCACCCCACCCCTTGTACCCCTGTGATCCACCCTCTTTTAGGGCACCACCTGCACCCCTCCCTCCCCCCTGTATCTCTCATTATTCCCGTCTGCCTACAGATGGGGGCGTACCACACTATCGAGCTGGAACTGAATCGTAAGTTCACCCTGGCCAAGAAGCAGTGGGACAGCATTGTGCTGGAAAGGATCGGTAAGGGGTGACCACACTGAGAATACTTCATTGTTATTATGAATAGTCTTTGTGATCTGCATACTAAATATCAACCAATAGGATCCCGGCAGAGGGATCAGCTGACCGATCTGTCTTCCCTTAGAACAAGCCTGTGACCCCGTGTTCAGTGCCGATGTTGCAGCAGTGGTCATGCAGGAAGGACTGGCCCACATCTGTCTGGTAACACCCAGCATGACCCTTCTCCGTGCCAAGATAGAGACCAACATCCCGCGCAAGAGGAGGGGCAACTGCTCGCAGCATGAGAAGGTAACCTGTGATTGGTCATATTCTGCCTTCCCGTACCCTTACATGGACCCCGTCCTGTACCTTGTACCCCCTCCTTGGTCTTGTCCGCCATATTCCCTTTTCCTCCCATGTGCTCTTCATGCTGTCTTGCAGGCTTTGGAGAAATTCTATGAACAGGTCATGCAGGGAATTATCCGCCATATTAATTTTGATGGTGAGTCCTCCTTAATTTCATTTTTTCAGTGTTTTTCTGAGTTCTGTTTGTTTTCACTAACCCCCCTCCCCCCATCTTCTTATTGTCCCCCCACAGTGGTGAAGGTGGTATTGGTGGCATCTCCAGGATTCGTCCGAGAACAATTCTGTGAATTTCTTTTTCTTCGAGCCGTAAAACAAGATATAAAGACGATCCTGGAAAATAACAAATACTCCCTCACAGGTACTCAACCATCTCCTCCGGGGACAAATACTCCCTCACAGGTACCCAGACAGATCCTCCTGTAGGTAGCGTCAAATAACCTAGAATATCTGGACCATAGTTGGGGCCCAGTCAGTTTGCAGGTAAAGGGGATTGGTAGGGGCCCATAGGGCAGACCAAGTTTGTTGTATTCTGTGTGTAGAATAACTGACCTTCTGTTTGTGTTTGTAGAGGTTCTGAGTGATCCGGCCGTCACAGCCCGCCTAGCAGATACAAAGGTAAGTGTTCCCCCCTCCCCCCTCTACCTGTGCTGTACTGCACATTGCCCATCTAAAAATCTTTTCTCAATTATTTCAGGCAGCTTCTGAAATTAAATCCTTGTCCGACTTCTACAAAATGCTGCAGCATGAGCCCGATCGGGCGTTTTATGGGTAAGACTCTTCTCCTCCCCTTGTTTTGCAGCCCCCTTTTCCGGGCTGTGGCCGCCATGTCTGTGCCCTGACCCCAGGCTCTCTATTTGCTCCCCATATTTGCAGCACCTGCCATGATGAATAGGACGCGCTGTGCTGGGGAAATCCGTGCGTTGGAGATCTGTGTGACGGGTTTTCTGTGTGTTGAGATCAGATTGGGTCATGACAGATTGATGCCCTCGGGGTTATCAGACGAACGCACCTGCAGATCCTTATCTGCTCTTCACTATTACCACACCCAATCCCTGGCACTGATCCTGGCACATCATGTGGAGGGCACCCACCCTGCCTCGCAGAGCTAACATCTTCTGAGAGAACCCCTTGCACCTCTCACCCCTTCTACATCACCAACATTCACAAGCCTGCACCCGCCCTGCTCCACACAAGCAAAGCACCACCAGTATCCCCGTCCTGGAACACCCAGCGCTGCCGCCATCATTAGAGATCCTAAGTGGCTCTATACAGGTGCCCCGACCCCCTGTGACTGGCACCTCTGGCAGTCCCCCATTTCTTATTGTAATGTGACGGTCTGATTGGATGTGGATTGTATGGCGTGTATATAGTATGGGATTGTACAATCACATTGTGACTTGTATGGCATTATTAGATCTGTCTGATATTTTCCTCCAGGATTAAACATGTGGAAAGAGCCAATGAGGCCCTGGCCATCGACACTCTCCTGGTGACAGACGAGCTGTTCAGGTGAGTGCAGTCCCCTTGTACCGGCACTTCTGTTAGTTGTACCCCCCAGCTTCTCTGACTCTCTCTGTCCCCCCCTCCAGACATCAGGACGTTCCCACACGAAGCCGCTATGTCAGACTTGTGGACAGTGTGAAGGAGAACGGGGGAAACGTGAGGTGAGCCAATGATGATGGAGCAGGCACTCCTCGGGGGTGGGGCTTGGATAATAGTAGGAGGGCTGAGCTTTGTTTAGTGCAGTGATATTGCTGTGTGTCTCATGATACTTTGGATGCATGCCTGTAGTCGGTCAGATACGTGGACTGCAATGAATTCTGGGAGTTTTTATTCTTTTTTTTTTTTTTTTCAGGATATTTTCCAGCCTGCACGTCTCAGGAGAACGTAAGTGGCCCTATGGGGGTGACATTTCATGGACAGCTAGAAATACTGATATTCAGGGTGAAAGGCCAAAAGGGAAAATAAGGCATTGGATCTGATGGGGAAGATTGGGGAAGCCATGGGTAGCCCTCAAGAAGCTGTACTGGGCCCCGGGGGGAGGGGCTTCTGGTGTCCTATTTTAGTAATTACATTAATCCCAATAGCCTATGGTTATATGAAGCCCATCCATGGAGGAACCTTAAAGTGAACCTGTCTTCCTTTACAGGTCAGCATTAATATTTTACTGATTATATTCTTCTCCAGAAAATCTCCACCCTCCAAAAAGATCAAAAAGCCATCATTGCCCTCAAGTCAGTGAGTTTGCCTGCACTGAAATGTTCATCAGTCTGTTGCAGGCAGGAGGAAGCATTTCCTTAGTCCCACGACAATGATCACACTTAGTAGCAAAGCATAAGGTGGGGGAGGGGATATAACGGGCTTCTCTGTGTCAGATATTTCGGAACACAACCAGAAATTGCACAGACACCAAAATTTAGGTGATTGTGTCCCCCTAAGCTGAGATCTCAGTCCAGGAAGTAGCTCACGACTCTAAAGCATTGTTGGGGTACTGTGATCTCATGCTGCACTTGCTTTTCATGACAGGTCCACTTTACCCGGGGTACTTGTCCATACTGCTGTGCTGATGAAACGCAGGGGCAGGCTGACCGATATGAAGGGGTTTCCTGCATCCCTTTGGAGGGTTTGTCATTTCATGGAGGATTATTTGCTTTTCAGAACTGAACCAGCTGACGGGAGTGGCGGCCATCTTGCGATTTCCAGTAGCGGACGGATCGGGCGACGAGTCAAGTTCGGAAGAGGACTGACCCTGGCCAATGTCTGACTCCTCCGCCTCCTATGGCTGTCTCTGGACATAGATATCTACTGGAAGCCATATTGACTGATCGGCCATTATTTATTATCCACCATCCCTCCGATGTTCTGGGCGACACCAGATATGATTGGACTGTTATAGTGAGGTCACCGTGTTATCTGCCGCCGTTCCCAAATAAAATATGGAGTTTGGATGGCTTTCTGTGTCCCTGTGAGCGCGGCTCCCCGAGGGGAATCTAACGTCTTATATCTCATCTCATGTTTACATGGCGTGGATTGTACTTTCTGTAAATGTTTGTTGGATGCCAAACGGATAAACTCCCTGTATCCCCCCCCTCCTATTACTTGGGATTCTGATAGTAAGGTTCCTGGGTCTGTGCCTATTATGGGGGGCTCCCACCATCCCTGTGTGGGGTTACTGGGTCTGTACCCCTCCTGTGCCTATTATGGGGGGCCCCTATCATCCCTGTGCTGGGTTCCTGGGTCTGTACCTATTATGAGGGGTCCCACCATCCCTGTGCTGGGTCTGTACCCCTGTTGGGCCCATTATGGGGGGTTCCCATGATCACTGCTAGGATTTATATTATGGAGAATATAATGATAATCTGTAAGAATTATAAGAACCTGATATTTGCCCCAATCTCAAACCCCTTTTTGGGTGGACAGGTTATTGTTTGTAGGTAGTGCTGGCTGCCCAGAAGGAATCTTTAATAAAGTAGGTACCGGTTTCATGCCTTGTCTGTTTATTAAACTGGAAGGAAGGGGGGCAAACAATTTCACATTTCAGTGATCAGTGTAAATATCAGCGAGACAAAGCTCAGCTATCACATTGAGAGGAATCTCGGAATTTTTCACCATTCGGGTAACATCAGGTGTACAAATGTAGCTGGATCTCGGAGCCAACGCGTTTCGCTGATTGGCTTCTTTAGGGCGGTTAGACAAGGGCAGTGTAGATTTAGATTCTGTACATAACATAAAATCTACACTGCATATCTCCTCCCAGAGCATTTACACAAACCCGCTACCCCCGTGGTCCATAAGCTATTTAGTATCCCATTACCTATGAAGAAATCATCGCTCATACACCAATATCATGTGACTTCATCACATTTACACCACCAAACATCTGGGAGACATTTTGTATGTAGGGGTGTAAAGTAACGCCCATGAAGCCTCACTCTCCTGTATTTATGTGTTTTTGTTGCTGTTATCTTTATTTTGTTTGTTCTTTACCGTTCGTATATCTAAGTTTTTTGATCCAATGTCTTTGTATATTGGTACGATGAATTGATTTGACGATCTTTAAGAAGTCAATCTGCGAAACGCATCATCACATTTAATTGTGGTCAATGTAAATTTCCAACCAGCCCAATCCATGCCAACAGCCCCCAGGTATGCTCAAAGGTCTGTCCAGCCAGAAAGGGGGAAGATTATGAAAGATTTAAGATTTATGAAACCAGAAGAAGAGGGCCAAATCTCTTCCAGTCTTGATGTTTCTAAGGGATCTGATTGTGCCACTCCCTCCATAGTGATGACCATTGGACTAACATGTTGGTGCTGCTGGGGGCGGCCATGAAAAATGATAATATTCAGTTAGTTTTGCATAGACAATCATAGAGTTTGTATAATAAGCCAATCAGATGAAAGGATGGTGATGACCTAGGCCAGGACAGAGCCTGAGGTGACCCAGCAGAGCAGAGAAAGGTGCAGATAGCAAACTTCAATCAGCAGGAGGTGGATGAGCCAATAATTGGGAATAAAGTTACGTATCTCACTACAGAGAGAAGAGACAGCTGCCTGCAGGGCGAGATGAGACACTTCGTGCTACAGGTCGGAGGACAGGTATAGACACGAGTCACCCGCAGGTGCTGCAGGGATTATAAAGGTCTCGCACACATCAACAAACTCTTTTAGTGAGTACACGGTGATCTCTGGAGGTCTGACAACGGGTGAGGGTCTCTTATTTCGGCATCCAGAGAGGGGGATAAGGTCTGACATTTTTGGGTTATAGATAGGACAAGCTGGGAGTCTCATACTGGGGGACTATGCCATACCAATCTCCAGATTGGGATTCCCTGATGTGAATAACCTCCATCATTCTAGACCTGCAGAGGAGACAATGGGGTCCACTACTGGACAACACGTTGAAGATATCCAGCTCTCCTGGAAGGGGCCCTCGTATTAGGGACACTAAGGTTTCCTCTGGACGGGTTCTGCCCCAAAGAAGGAGACAAATCTTCTACGGAATTTCCTCAATACCCTCCGCGTGAGTTTCATAGCCTATCAGTCGGCTGCTTTTCATAGTAGTATTTTATTTTAATTTGATTATTTTTCCATAGTTGGGTCTCCTGAGCACCTCATGTCCAGATGCTTGTCCTGCTCCTAGTCCTGTATGAGGGGTGTAAGGCGTTACCCCCAGGTATGTACATTATTTCTGTACCATTGTGTACTTGTTCCCTCTCAGTAGACAAAGTTTATCTCCTGTCTTGTCCCTCAATCACATTCCAGCCTGGGGCTCCTGGCATGTTGGGGCCGCTCCTGGGCCACCTTTGAAGTGGGATTGATACGGGGATGTTATGGGTCTCTGCTCAATGGGGGAGGGTGGGCTGTGCAGATGGATCAACCTTTGAAGTTTTCATTCTTTTGAAGTTAAACCTAGGAAGAGTTATTACAGCGTCAGCATAGAACCCAGCAATGTATATGAGAATGAATCCTGGCACGCAGAGCTGACAATCTGATTTCTATGGACTCTGGTCTTTTTTATGCTTTTCACATTAGAACATTCAGAATGCTTTACTGTAAATGGGAAGGATTATCGGGGTTCTGTGAACCATGCAGAGGGGGTTCCTTGTCTCTACTGGAACCAGACCATCCAGCACCGCTTCAATACACATTCTGACCCAACTGGAGAACTGGGACTCGGGGACCACAACTACTGCAGGTAAATTGTCCCTGGGGGTATGGAGACATATCTGGGTGGAGTCTGCACCCCTTTGTATGGCCACCTCTATTATATACTGATAAGTTATATAAATCCAATAATCTATTATGTGCTCCCCTCCAATATGCATTTATCTGTTTGATATGTGTGAAATATCCTTGTTTATCATGCCAGAGCCGCCCGGTGTCCTCTCTACACTTCCTGGGTCCTAGTCCTAATTAAAGAACGATTAGCCTTTATGTTGTAAAGATCTGACAATGGGAGACTTCCGGTTATATATAAAACACCATTCCTGCACAATGCCAATGATTTGGGCTGGTCACGCTCCCCGGAGTATTGTCCTTTGGAAGAATCCATCAACACGCCAGGGTAGGAGGGGGAATAACGAGACCTCTGTGCTAAGCAGAGATCCTGGGTCCCAATATTGGGAATCATGAGTCAAATACATTCTTGTTGGGAAAACACATTGAGCAGGGCTGACACCACTTTGTTCATAACAATTGTGTGAGTTGTCAGCCTGCAACAAGAAGGAGCTGAGTGCATTTCTGAGTCCCAGGTATTCTTCTGCATTGGAATACAATTCAAGACATATATTTAAATATCCATTTATAAAGGCTCAGTGGCATTTCTGGTGGCTTCCATCAGTCAGGATAGGGTTGGTGTGATCCCAGAAGTAATGAGGTTTTCCTGCAGGAATCCAGATTCTGATGTCCAGCCTTGGTGCTATGTTGCTGAGACGGAGGATGGAGTTTATTGGAAGTTCTGCGATATCCCAACATGCCACAGTGAGTAGTATACATAGCTGCAATATGAAATGGGAATATGTGTGGCCATCCTGGTCATTCCCCCGTTACACCTCACACACAATGGTCCCGTGTTGTTGGCTGAGAATTGAACTCATAGTGGGGTGGCTGTGGTGTCATCCAGGTGAAGTTCAGTATTACCTGGCACATTACTGTGATTGCTCACCTTTGTAAGAAACGTTCACTTTATGTCAATGTGCCACCTGATGTGACTCACGTGTTCATGGATCAATTATAAAAGTATTTCATTGGTCCTTGTGATGATCAGATAATTGCCATCAGTAGGAATCAGATTCCGAGAGAATTGTTCCGTCAATCATTGATCTTCCAGTCCTGGGTACGTATCTCGTTGTACCGTGGTTAGAGGTGATCCTGAATCCCAATAGAAGTGCTCTTATCACATTCCTAGGATTCCAAATTCCCCGCTCATCAGTGCTGGAACAATACCGGGCTGCCATTGCTGAACTTTCCTCCTTGCCACTTCCCAGGCTGCCATGTTGGTGTTGTGGCTTCTGTGCTGATTTTGTGTTGGACCTGGCCAGAGATCTAGGTCCAGCTTCTCCCCCAGGCAGTGGCAGAGAAGGAACCCGGAGGTAGCCAGGGTAATGGTAAGGGTGATAAATCCTAAATAATGGTAACAAGATAATGGCAGGAAACTACGACCCAATCAGCTGTCTCATCGATGACAATCCTTTCCTGGGGAAAATGCTGCTCTAGACTCTCGCTAATACAAGTTGAGGCTTTAGCTCATGTGTTCCCTGTGTACGGTCCCCACTGCACTGTCATTTATTCTTGTGACTGGTACAAATGGGAATTGTTTACAATGATTATATTAGGAAAGCGACCTAAAGGGCGTTATATTCTCCAGGAAAAGGTGCAAGCCTTCTCTCTACTGGAGCGGAGAATCACAGATCCCGATCTTCTTTAGTAGAAGCCGGGACATTGAGTCACATTACATGACCAGTACTAGATTATTATTAATATTGGTATTACACAGGATTTATATAGCGCCAACATATTACGCAGCGTTGTACATTACATAGGATTGGTACCTGAAGCAGTATTATTATTATTAATAAACGGGATTTATATAGCGCCAACATATTACGCAGCGCTGTACATTAAATAGGATTGGTACCTGAAGCAGTATTATTATTATTATTATTATTACACGGGATTTATATAGCGCCAACATATTATGCAGCGTTGAACATTACATAGGATTGGTACCTGAAGCAGTATTACTATTATTAATAAATGGGATTTATATAGCGCCAACATATGCAGCGCTGTATAATAAATATGATTGGTACCTGAAGTAGTATTATTATTATTAATATTAATAAACAGGATTTATTTAGCGCCAACATATTACGCAGCGCTGTACATTAAATAGGATTGGTACCTGAAGCAGTAATATTATTATTATTATTATTACACAGGATTTATATAGCGCCAACATATTATGCAGCGCTGTACATTAAATAGGATTGGTACCTGAAGCAGTAATATTATTAACCTCTCTAGCGGTTCATTTCTTTCTGGTTTTATATGTCTAAAAGCGGTACATTGTTTTTCATGAAAGTTTGTTTTACATTATAATATAATAGTATGAGTATAATGAAGTTTGAAACACAAAATCATGTAAAAATAATCAATTAAATAAATTAAAATAAATATATATATATTTTATTTAATTTTTTTAAATAAATATTCTACGCATACTATCATATTATACTGTAAAATAAATGTTAATGAAAATAATGTGCTGCTTTTACACGTATAAATCCAATGTATTGCAATCAATACACTTATTTTGTAATAAATTCAATACAAAAAGATTTTGAATTTCCCCCTGGTGAATCATCGTGTGCAGAAGACGCCGGAGGAAGAAGAAAGAAGACAGAGATCGCGGCAATGTACAACGCAGGACGCCGGCGGATCAGGTAAGGCTGTATATACTATTACTTCCATAGGCTTACATACCCCGAGTGTGACTCAGGTTTACCGCTTTCAGCAACTTTTTTCCACCCCGAGTCACACTCGGGGTTACCGCTAGGGAGGTTAAACAGGATTTATAAAGCGCCAACATATTACGCAGCGCTGTACATATAATAGGATTGGTACCCGAAGCAGTATTATTATTATTAATTATTATTATTATTATTATTAATAAACAGGATTTATATAGCGCCAACATATTACGCAGCGCTGTACATATAATAGGATTGGTACCTGAAGCAGTATTATTATTATTAATAAACAGGATTTATATAGCGCCAACATATTATGCAGCGCTGTACATATAATAGGATTGGCACCCGAAGCAGTATTTCAGCTATTGCTGTTTATGAAGTTTGAGTACAGGTTCACTTGAAAAATAAGAATGCCGATGTGTCTTTCCACAGTCCCCGGATACATTGGCTGCTTTGTGGATTATGGATCTCCTCCGGCTCTGTCTGGGACCAGCGGAACTTTAGGAAAACTGACCATCCAAGCGTGCATCCATTTCTGCCGTATAAGAGGATATCCGGTAATCAGTCCTTCCATTATTACTGACACCACTATTAGTTATCATCCCAATCATGGCAATCTGCAGTCTCTCCTACGTCATCCCGTTACTAGCAATGTTTTATAACTTCATAAAGTTTGGGCGAGTTTTATCTCCCTGAATATTCCATTCACTGAGTATCATTGTGGCATTGTTATATTTCAGCATTAGAATGATGAATGGTTTTCCACTGATTGTATTTGTTGTGTCAGTATTCAGGTCTGGAGGCCGGCTACGCCTGTTTCTGTGGCACTTCTTCTGATCTTGCCCCATTGCAGAGGGTCGGCAGCTCCCAATGTGACCATACGTGTTTCGGGAAGGCCAGCGAGCTCTGTGGAGGAGACGGACATCTCAGCGTGTATAGCAGTAAGTCGGGCAATATAGATCGGTGATTGGATGGTATGGAATATAGGAGCCTGTTTATAATCTGCTCAATCTCTGCACATTGTAGGGGGAGATGGAAGTAATCCATCAAAATATATTTATATCTTTATTTTCTTCCTTTTTGTGATCTTCGTGTTGCAGATAATTTCACTGTTCTGTTTTGCACACACAAATGTCTCAGTCCAGGCTTAAAGATACGTATGAGTCGGCCACCAATATGCAGTAATGATGACCAATTCTTTATGTAGGCACCCCGGGTATAATCCATAGTGCTATTCTCTCTCTGCAGCTTGGATTGGGGCCTGCAGCTGGAATTATTCTTCTACATCCGGAGTTCTGTACTCCCCCGATTACCCCGATAACTACGGTCCAGGCAGCGCTTGTTCCTGGGATGTTCACATCACTGAAGCTGTCGCTATTGACATCGAATTTCATATTTTTCATATTGAAGACCAAAACGATATTCTGGAGGTGACAGATCAACAAACTGGAAGTCTTCTTCTCCAAATCAAAGGGGGCCAAGATCCTCCCGAGCCTACAACCTATCCAACGGGATATCTTCACATTACCTTCACCTCGAATCACATACGCAACGGTCAAGGATTCGTGATGACTTACAAAGGTGAGAAGAGCTGCAGAGGAACTCCGATTGTGTCAGCCATTCATAACCACAGAGTCATTTTCATCATTTGTAATTCCTAAGGTGAATGGCCTTCCAGGTAAAGGTATTAATAAGAAGGGACACCATACTACGTTTATCATGGGCCAGTCCATGCCTCCTAATTGTGGACCCTCTGCATTTGACATGGTGGAACAAATAAATACAATTCTCAGCTGGCTCAGTGGCTAGCATTGTTGCCTTTCACAGAACCGGGGTCCCGGGTTTGAATTTTGGTCAGGACACTAATCATAGAATCTTTGTATGTTCTCCCCCAGACATTTCAGTTTCCTCACATATCTAACAACATGCAGTTACATGAATTGGCTTTATTTTTATGGGAAAGGTATAAAAACATTTACAAAAGTCGGTGCAGTTACTTTCTATAGACGCGGCCGGGGTGGCAAGTAAAAGAAAAGCACGGCAACACTACCACAACCTGAAAAATAAAAGCATAAAAAGGCCAATTTAGTATAATATAATAATTTAGTATAATATAATAATTTAGTATAATATTCCCTTAGATAGCACCTGAAGAAACCCCTGATGTGAGTTAGTCTTAATTCTTTGTTTATGGCCACATTCACTCCCGATGATCACACAATGTGAAAAACACACGGCAGCAGGTCAGTGTGATCGTTCAGAGAAGGTGACATACACAAAACAATTTGCTTCTTACCTTGTCTTCTAGGTCTGATACCCGAATCTGAACAGACTGCCACTGCGGTTCCTGGGAAGAGCCAAAGCGGTGAGTTGTATAAAGCATGAAAGCTTCCAATGGGGGGTGGCCGGGTCTGACGTGGGTTATGTTGGGGTGGCTGAAGCGTGTTTCATCTGTCTCCCCTCCGTCTGTATTATAGCCTGGTTCTTCCTGGCCGCTGGATTGTCTCTCTTGGCACTCGGGATCGGATACTTCATATGGCAGTAAGTTGGCCTACACAAGTTACCGGTCTGATATAGAAGGACTGCCGGATGACCGGGTAATAGAGGTCCGCAGGGACCAAACCCTCATTCTAGGCAGATCAGCTCCAGTCACCAACTGGACGACTTCTCATTTATTTTCTGATACTGACTGATGTGTAATAATAATAATACAGCTGATGAATCCCGACCCAAAACACATTATATGTACCACCAAACATTGTCCGCTGAAAATTGGCTTCTGTCGGTGATATTATTCACCATTACATTGACTGTATTTCTAGCCTGATATTGGAAGAGATGCAAAGATTATTAGTGGTGGGTGAGATCTCCCCTTACTTTCCATCCTTTAGATACACGCCGTTTGAAGAGGGTTTCCCCGATGGGATTCGGGAAGGGGAGGGGGGCTTTAGCACAATGACAATCACAATAACTTGTTTGCCCCACCAGCCAGATTTCCATAGAATCTTCCATGCCATAATATTCCCACCACCCCATATACATGTACATTGTTACTCCCGGCTCATACATTGCAGATCTAGAATTTGGTTGTAATGGTTTACTCTGATTTATAAGGTTTGGTTCTCTCCCAGGTACACCTCCTGTGGACGTCGGGCCCTGGGAACAGAGGGTGAACATTCATATTGCTCCTTGTGGTACAGACACAAGAAGGGAGCGGGTGGGGATCTAGCCAGCGTCAATCAGTCCTCAATGAAATCTCTTCTCTGATGGAACTCAGCGGTCTGAGCTTTGTAATGGCCCCTGCCGTGTATGGGAGCAATTAGCACACGTGTGGTCACTAAGCCCATGTAACGGCACATATACCATGGACGCTCATACAGTGCTGGACACGGAAAGCATGGACTGGGTGCTCCGAATCTGCTGGACATAAAGGTGAACCCTGAGCACTGGTAATGAGATCTGAATGACAACCACAGGATTTGGGAATTCCAAGGACTATAAACCTTTTAAAAGGTCTGGGACTGCAGATTGCGTCCTCAAGCATAGTTCAACCATCCTGCATGCAGAAAATAAAGCCTGGGACTCTTCGAGGATAAATCTCATGAAATGCTCAAAATCTGAAACGTTGGTAATCCAACGCACTCACAGCTTTGTTTATAAAGCCAATTTTGACCCCCCCCCCCCCGACTCTACCATGAGTTAATTTCACTCCCTGTACACAAGTTTCCAATACGGTGACCTTACAGCAAATCCTGCATGAATATAAAGACTTCCTAACATATTTTGTATTCCTGGATTGTTTCCATAACTCCAGAGATGGAGCAGAGGGAAGTTCCCCATTGTGGGGTCACTTTGCCGATGTTTCCACCAGTTTGATATTTTTCTAAATTTTTTCTGTGTCATCAAAATCATAATGACCTTTTACCCAAAATCTGCAGAGACAGGTCCTCTTAAGTTGGGCATATATTATGCAATAATGTTAGAATTTTCTGCAGGATGTTGATTGAGAATCAAGGGGCAAGGTGTTTTTATTCCGTAGTCTGGAAGGGGAAAGCACTTTTTGTGTCACCACCAATATTTTCCTGTGCAGGTTGTTCTTAGAATCTGCTGCTATACTTTTCATTTTTTCTGTTTCCACAGAAAGTTTTAGAGAACAGGGACAGTAGCATTAAAGAGGACCGGTCATGAAGAATGCCGTAGTTGTAGAGCAGGCATGCCATCATGTCACTGCAGAGATTTCCTGATCAGGACACATCAAGCTAAACAAAAGATTGTATTTATTGGGAATATAAGAGGACCTGTCATGTTGGTGGCATTCAGTTATATTGAGTTGTGCTGGAGGAAGAGCTTTCTTGATTGAGTTCCATATGGCTAAGCAAGAAAATGGTGTTCTTGTACTGAGTAAAAATACAAGAGGACCTGTCATGTCATTATAAAACAGGAACCACAAGACTTGGTGGAGGAGGATTGTACAATGACAGCACTTCATGTGAGCTATACAATGTAAATCATGTACATAGAATGATGTATATAAAAGTAATACACATCCTGATGTCACTTGTATTCCTTCACTTTCTCTGCACTCAGATGGTCATATAATCTCTTGATGAATACAAACCCCAAACAATCTATTTCTATCCAATCATTCTGGGACCTACCCAGTTTCTGGGAGATATAAAGAAGATTTTACAATCAATCTGTATTAGTATTCAACATTGTTAGGGGGGGGGGACATGGGACACCAGAGAGGGGGGTATATTACCTCTTCTATTACAGGGAACAGAGGGGGGGGGGACAAGGGACACCAGAGAGGGCGTATAATACCTCTTCTAATACAGGGAACAGAG
>NC_092864.1:389783-396542 GCF_032062135.1 Pyxicephalus adspersus | reverse complement strand
GGGACACCAGAGAGGGGGGTATATTACCTCTTCTATTACAGGGAACAGAGGGGGGGGGCAAGGGACACCAGAGAGGGGTATTTTACCTCTTCTATTACAAGGAACAGAAGGGGGGGGGACAAGGGAAAAAAAAGAGGGAGGTATAATACCTGTTCTAAAACAGGGAATAGAGGAATAGAGGGGAGACACAGGGACACCTTAGAGGGGGTATAATACTGCTTCTATTACAGGGAAAAGAGTGGGGGGGGAGACACTGGACACCAGAGAGGGGGGTATAATACTGCTTCTTTTCCAGAAAGTCAGAAGTTGTCAAATATCCTCTCTTTTTATGAGGAAGTAAATAACAGGTAGACAGTGGAGTGGCAGTTGATATAGTGTACTTGGACTTTGCTAAAGCATGTGACACTGTACCCCACAGACGGGTAATATGCAAGTTAGGGTCAATAGGTTTAACATCAGCACCATGCGGCACAGGTCGCTGATTCCATATCACCGTACTCCCACTTGTGTTTCTTGTAACGATTCTTTTCCATTCCCAGCACACAAATAACAATCATTATGATGATTTCTGGGCTGTCGCCATACCATAGGTACAACAAATCTCACACTTTTCAGTTTTCCATTTTTCCCCTGACGTAGACACTCTATACAAGTTGCATACCATATGGGGAGCCCAATACTTATCTTGGGGCCCCAGTTTAATACCAAAGTATCCAAGATATGCTTGTTTCACTAATACTGTAATGTTTCTTTGTTTTTGCTGAGAATATTCACCACAAATGTAGCAAAATACATTTGGGTCATTTAAACAACTTCTTCTTGAAGAACACATATTTAAAAATGTATGAATAAAAAGGCAAATAAAAGTTTCATGAAAATAATGCTACATTTAATATATAAAATGCAAAACATCGGTGTAAATAAAGATTGAAAATAATATGCTGTGTAACATTTGTTGGTAGAATCGTCTATTCCGCTACCTGTATCACAAGAACTAGGGCCAACTCAATGAAACCAATGTCATTTCTGGATTCAGCAGACTTGAAAAAAACTGGTTGGCATAGAAAAAGTCATGTAAGCCTAGCAGAGGAAGATCTCACTGATATAATCTTGTTGCTAAAGACAACGACTGCACGTGGTGGCAGTCTACCTATGGTTGTGTATTTGGCAAGGGGTAACAGATTGGTAACCTTGCCCCCTGACGGCCCCTCAACAACTTACTGGTGAGTGGATTGTTGCTAAGCCTGCTGGAAAGTCTATGCGCAGGGTGTGGGATGAGAGGGCGTTCATCACAGGCAAGGCCTGACCCAGAATTCCATCCTCCATGCAGAGACATCACCATCCAGCGGAAAGACTCGATCCAGAATTCCCCTCAACAAAATCTTTTCTACTGTCCTCCCAATTGACTGAGAGGGTATTTCAGGGTCTGAGACATCCATACATTACCCAACTAGAGCTAGATGCATGGCAGGGACCTACATGTAGTGAAGGTCATTACCACATTCTTCAAATTGGCAAAGACCTAAAGGAAAAGACACCCTCTCTGTCTAAGTTGCTATACCTACATATGAGAGAGCATCCTATGGGGAGAGACATCTCCATTTTCCCAAATAGGCATAACTGCGTACCATTAATAATTCTATGGTGAGAGACATTCCAACACGTTCAATGTACATACAGCTCCATACTAGACACTGTTCTATGGTAGGAGACATCCCCACTTTCTATAATTAGGCCTAGCTATATAATAAAGACCCTCTCATATTAGGAAACACTCTATATTCTCCAACTAGATATAACTACATACCAGAGACAATCCTTATGGTTAAAGACATCCCCACATCCATCTAGACATAGTTACATACTAGAATTTTCCCAATGGTGAGAGACATCACTTAGCTACATACTAAAGACCCCTCGCATTTGCCAACTAGTCCTAGCTACATGCTAAAGACTAATAGTGACAGACATTCCCAAATTCTTGGAAGTAGACCTTACTGCAGACCCTCTATAGTTGGAGACATTTTCACCAACTATATATATCTTCAATGTTATCACAAGATACCTCACCATTTAGTTTTCCCAGAGATAGCTAACAGTCTAAAAGTTTGCATTACATGATGTGGGTCATCTCCATCCTTTTCTGACAGCTACAGACCCGGGGACACCTTCCTTCCTGGAGACACCGTGATTGTGAAGACCTGCGGACACCTTCTTCCTGCTCGGATATCATTGTAAAGTGTTTGGGGTCACAGATGAGCAGGGACTGTGTGGAGCTGTCAGTCATATGTCGTGATTTTTAGAAGGGGACAAACCTCTGACTGTGAGCTCCATCATCTAGACCTATAGACCACCCCTCTGGATTTGATGTACTATATGATGGTGTGTGGATATCAGCCGGAAGTATCTCAGTGTTTGTGGTGGGGAAGGAAATGTTGTACTTTGTGTTGCTTTGCACAAGGCAGCAGAAACATGAATGACTCTCCAGGAAGCAGAATGTCCTGTGTCATTATGTGAAGTTGTAGCTGCTGGCCAGAGACTTCCTGCTCCTCCATTGTACAGGTTACAAAGTGGGGAATTGTCCTGTGTGTGTGGAGCTCATTGATTGGACACTCACTGACTTTCCAGGAATGAGTTCTCGTGACAAGTTTGTGAAGTGGATGCAGTGCGGGGCATCATCCCAGGCAGAGAAAAGTTGGATATGATGTCACTGAATGGAGCTAGTATGGAATTCATCAGTGTGAGCGGCTGTGAATGAGGAGGCATGACAAATATTTGTGTGTGCGTTAGATCGCGGCATTCCTGGTGACCTCCTCACGGCTTAGTCTCAACTTGCAGCTTGCTAATACCAGTAAGCAGACTGCATAGCATTCACAGCTTAAAGCCTGTCCGAAGTGTCCTGACAAGTTACCCCGTACGGGATCGGAGGACAGAGACAATGGACCTCTATATATTCTGCAATGTCACATCTAGGACATGAATATCCTTACAGGTGGAGAAGAAACTGCTGACATATCCAAAATACTGGTACATGTGGAGCAGCTGCTGCTGGTACGTTACTCGATAAGACTGCACTGGGAATCCTTTCTGTACGGAGGACAGGCCTATTCCTGCGGAGACCCATGGCGTTTCTGAGCGGTCCCCGGCTGCTGGACTGGGCCAGCTCCCCCCCTCACCTCCAGTTCAATAAGTTTGTACTGACAGGGTACCGTCCTGTGGCCAGTGGAGCGGAATGTATGAGGAGCTTATTCTACCTGCACAATGAGCTGGGCAACATCTATACACATGGTGAGAGCTGGCCAACGGCCATGTGCTGTGCATCTTCTGATGTGTGCTGTGCATCTTCTGATGTGTGCTGTGCATCTTCTGATGTGTGCTGTGCATCTTCTGATGTGTGCTGTGCATGTTGTGTGTTGCTGGGTTGACTGGCTGCTGGTTTGTCTGCTGTGTGCAGCACTGACAGGTCAAAGGAAAGAGCGCTATGTACAATGTCTGAGCGAGAGAGCTCAGAGGCAGAAACGTGTCATTTTATTGTCAGTTTGCCATCCTCTCGTCATTCCCTGTAAATCTTATTCTACTGTTTCATCATTACGGCAAGTTTGTCCTCATTGTCGCCTGTATATTTATTACACCATCTCATTATTACTGCAAGCTTGTCATTCTTCACTCTGTATTCATATTTACAGCAAGCTTGTCATCCTTATCCTCTCATCATTCACTCTATATTCATAATTACAGCAAGCTTGTCATCCTCATCCTCCCATCATTCACTCTATATTCATAATTACATAATTACAGCAAGCTTGTCATCATTGCCCCCTTCAATCTACTGTCCCATGGTTACTGTGAGTTTTTCATCCTCCCATGGTTGTCCTTGTTAATCCCTTTCTATTATCCTGTCATTGCTGCAATCTAGTCATCCTCATCCTCCTATGATTGTCAGCCATAATCTCATTTCACCATCTCTCATTAATTAGGAGTAAGAGGAGGCAAATATAAGCACAGTGTGTAGGTATTTAGTACAGTAACGTGATGATTCACTCATACTACACAGGTGAATTGTTGATGAATTTGCATCTACTTTGAGTTCGTTATTCAAGGTGCCAAACAGAATGATCTCCAGACAGGAAGTTGTGTCAGGGAAATCCTTTACCAGCATCATTCTCCTACTTTACATGTTGCCAGGCCCTAAGGGCTTCCCGCCCATGGCAACTTCTGGAATCAACCAATCACAAACTTCACACTCCTCTCCGTCCTATGTATGTGATCTATCTCGGAGTACAGATGTTTCATATTTACATTGCTGGGCTGGATTTGGTGTTTCAGGCTCTCATATTTGTGACATTGAACCATCTGTGTCCCCTCCAGCACGGAGCCAATATCTACTGTGTCAGGAAAAGGTTGATTTCCGAGTATAAAGTCCTGAGAAGCTTTGGGGGGGAGGAGCTGGGAATAGTAATGTTTTTAGTAGTGAATCCCTGGCACCTCCATCATGGCTTGCATGCTGTATACCCCCCATATGGGACTGTGTGATGGAGGGGCAGCTTTCGTTGTGCTTGCAGTGTGAGCGATTCTTGAAAGTTGAGCCTCTTCTGTCATTGGACGGAGCCTCCAGATAGCTGCAGAGATGGAGGGGGGAGGCTGCTTACTCAGCACCCGCACTACAGATACAGGCGGACTACTCAGTGCTTACCTTGACCTGAAAGTTTGGCAGTACTGGTATTGTGCTGCATATCTGATATATAATATATGAAATCTTTGCACCATCTATGAGTTGAGATTGTAGTCACCGAGTGACTGAGGGCCAAGGTTTCTTTTGTTTCCTTTTATAGTCTAACCTGCAATAGGAACTGGAGAAGCTGATTGGCTGCTAAAGAGGTACAGCTGTCCAGATTTACGTTTACCCTGAAATTTCTGCAAGGTTAGATGGCCTGGCCGACACCATAGATTTATAGGGATAGTTTGGTTGGGTGCAGACTATGGGCCTAATTTAATAAAGCCCTCCTTTTTCATAAGTAATGCTGGGTGATCCAGCAAACCTTGAATGGATTTCTTAAAAGTCATGTGCTATTTGTTAGCAAATGTTTTAATCCTGGACCAGATCTGTTCCAGGTTTGCTGGATCACCCAGATTCACTGATGTATTCTCTCCAGCCTTGGAGAGCTTTAATAAATCAGGCCCACTGGGGCAAAAGCTAAAGGAATCTTTCCTATCTGGATCTAGATACCTGGAAGATTGTATATGAAGTGGCAGATGGTGGAGCCCAGCTTAGGAAAACTAAGTGACATTTGACTGTGATACCTCTGCATGTGTTTGCTCTCACATTTTCCCTGAAGGTCATCTCTGCTTCTTACCCTATTGTGCTCCAATGGCATTGCCCAGTCTGTTATAGGTGTTCTATATGTGCCCTGGGTATCCTAGCAGGGGGATTTGCCTTCTCTGAATGCTCCTTGGACCAGGCGATGTCCTTCATTCCCCTCGTACGTAGTTGGTGTATTGACTGTAACCTTCTGAATATTCAAAGAGAGAACCGGCCATTATTTCGGAAGTGATAACTAGAGCCAGGCTCCTGGAGAAGGGGGTGGGGTGTGCTGGCTGTCTGGAGGTCATGGTGGCTCTCTGTCCCAGGTACCTCCAGGCTTCTTAACTCCAATCTTATTATGTGCTTACACAGATAACCTTCCCAACGTACGTCAGCACACCAACGTCCCCCACCACTGAGCTACATCCCACAGAAGATTAAGGCCAGAATATGGAGGGCATTGCTAAGTCAGCTTCTCAGACAACTATGGAGGAACATGGCAGCTTCTACCATGGCCTGCAACCTATTAGGTCGCCCAGGGGAGGGGGGCACAGTGTACATATCTTCCAGGGAATTGCTGCCCTCCATATTTGCAGCAATGGCCAATATTTGGAGCTCCGTGAAGTGCACACCTTGTGTAAATATCTGGTTCCCAGCTCATACAACTTCCTATTGTGTGTGGAGATATGTAAATATTGCATGTCACCTGCAAGTCCTCTGAGGGTTATTTGCACAGTGACAAGGGTAAGTCAAACTGCCAGATTCAGCCAATTCAGAGCTCAGCTCTGTGTGGTTTCTTATGGTGGCAGGGAATCTACAAATGGAAAAATATTACTCCATCCAGAATGGGGATTTCCTCTGTGGGGTGATCACATATCTACATATTTCCTTGCGGAAGGACCGCAGTTACAGCAGTAGGGTCAGGAACCACATGGAAAGGTCTCCCCTGGAGTCCCCAAAATATATTGGAAGTGAGTGGGTGACTCCACCTATAAATAGAACATTTGATTTGTTTCCTATTTTTATATTTGTCTGACAGCCCCTCCAGTGTAGTGCTGTCAGTGCAGGATTCCTTCAGGGTAATTATGGTTTTAGGTCACCCCCTGTTAAACTGTTATCTGTCCAACTGTCACCGCCTGTTCAACTGTGGTCTGTAGGGATCTGTGGTCCGTGCAGGAAATTCATTCCACATGTATGGGCCGAGCATCATAGAGACAACACAAAGCTACCATGTGAGGCTCACTCTTCCACAAAGCGGGTCACATACATCAGGACACCATGTGGGAGTCACCCCTCCAGCAGGACAAGACATACCGTGTTTCCCCGAAAATAAGACACTGTCTTATATTTTTTTGGGCTTCCAAAAACACACTAGGTCTTATTTTCAGGGTAGGTCTTATATACTTTTTTTAATGAAAAAAAACACTTACCATATTCCCAAATTCCCCTTCTGATCA
>NC_092864.1:378742-388188 GCF_032062135.1 Pyxicephalus adspersus | reverse complement strand
GAGGAGTCACACAGAGGCACACAGTATCAGGTATCGGAGGATGTCTTATTTGCGGGGGGGGCTTTATTTTAATTGTTTGAGCAAAAATCGGGGGGTGGCTTAGTTGATGGGGATGCCTTATCATTGGGGAAACACGGTAGCAGAAACTCCTCTATGTGGTTCATAGACCTTTCCAACTATGGACGTTAAACTAACGGGTCTGTAGTTACCTGGTAATGACTTTGTTCTCTTTTTGAAAATAGAAACCACATTGGCCTTACGCCAATCCATCGGTACTTTGCCAGTCACTAAAGAGTCTCTAAAAATAATGGCTTTGAAATAACCGAGCTCAGCTCTTTGAGGACACGTGGATGTAACCCATCAGGTCCTGGTGCTTTGTCAACCTTAATTTTTCCCAGCTGTTTCTCAATCATATCAATTCTGAGAAATTGTGACTCATTTAAGGCAGTGACATTGCTATTATGAATTTGGACGTGAGCTCTGCCATTTTCCTTTGTGTACACAGAGATAAAAAAAAAAAAGTGTTTAGTAAACTCTGCCTTGTCTTTATCCCCAGTTACCAACCCAGAGACATCCTTTAAGGAGCCTACATGCTCAGATCTGATCTTTTTGCTATTAACCCCCCTAGCGTTCTAATTCTCTCCGTATTTCAATGGAAAAAGCATTACATTTTTTAGCATGGCAATTTTTTTTACATTGTAGGCTATAGTTCTTAGGCATAACTCATCAAAATATGTCCAATATTTATTAAATGTAATAATAAAAGTTAAATAAAAAAACACAAATCTGTAAAAATAAAATAAAAAAATAATGAAACATATATAACTGTACAGAAGCATGTATAATATGTATAAATCATAATTATATATAAATTATATGAGGATTTCTTTGTATTGGACTCAATACAGCTTTTTTGTATTGAATCCAATACAAAATTATTTGAATTTCCCGCCGCTCCTCCCGCCCGCACACACGCACCGACGTCACCGGGAAACCCCGGAGATCTTCTTTGCAGTTCGCGGCTGGAGATTTTTTTTTAAGTGACCCCAGGTGTGACTCGGGATTACCGCTTTTTGCAGGTAAAATCCACACTCAAGTCACACTCAAGATTACCGCTAGGGGGGGTTAATATATTTAAACATTTTGGGAGGGGTTTGCCTTACTTTCCTTTGCAATCTTTCATTTTGAAGTTTTGCACATTTTATCTCCTTTTTACATCTTTTGTTATATTCTTTATAGGTTTCTAATGATGAATGTGATTCTTCATTTTTATATTTTTGGAATGCCCTTTTCTTGTTCCTTAAGGCTTTTTTAACATCAGCTGTGAGCCACATAGGGTTTAATTTTAGCCTCTTAAATTTATGACCCATTGGAATATATTTTTCATTTTGCTTTTGTAGATCAGACTTGAAACATTCCCATTTCTGTTCTGTGTTCTTTGTGATTTAGATTGGGAGACAATACTGTCCTCAGAGAGCCCCCTTAATAATGGAAAATTTGCTCTCTTAAAATGAAATGTTTTTTTCTTTCCTGTTTTTGCTTCCTGATTACAGCTTACATTAAATGAATTATATGGGGTAATTGAAGGGTCCCCTATAAATCTTTCATCTGATTTTGTGTTACATACACAGGAGTACCATATAGGAGTCACCCCTCCACCAGGACAGGATTGGTACCTGCTTACTGCCATATACCCCTAATACCCCCTAGACCCCCAATCTATTATTTCCCGTTTCCTGATTCTCACATTATGGATTATTTACAGATCAGCATATGTGGTGAGATTCTCTGGCCGTCCCCTTACCCCGGGTGTTGCGGTTCCAGGTTGTTTCTGGTTATACCGGTTATACCACCATTGTCCTGTGCTTGGCATGCTGCATACGCCTTGTGTGTAGTGTCCGGGTGTAAAGTGGACCGGTTAGCTGGATATGAATTTTATTACCCTAAACTCATTACCCTCGAGGATGGAGCAGCCAGGGGGGGAGGGGTGCACAGTACCTGTACAGTAACATTACATTGATTCTATTTATGTGATAAATAACAAAATAAACACCAGCATTTACCATCATTTTCTCTGCACACCATGATATAAATGCCAGGTGCGTACTTATATAATACTGGTGGCTAAATCCCCACTGAGATTCCAGGTGACACCCACACCCAACAAGTACTGGTAGTTGGCCACTTGGGGTCACCCTGCCTGTGTATCCGAACCACCCACCAATCACATCACACAGCAGGTTATGGTAAGTTTTCCGTACAGGAAACCAGTTCAAGGAGTGATGGAAGCTAGCTCCAGAAAATACATTGTCATGCTGATCCACTGGAATCAGTACTTTCTGGGTCAGTGACCTGGAACCAAAGGTTCTGTCTTTCTGCTTATTCTTGGTCACAGGCAGTGGGTATTTGGATCAGCACTGGGTTATCAATAATCAGATTGAGGGTTTGGTGACCACAAGGATCTGCTCACCATAGAAATTCTGGTGCTGCTGGAGAGTCAGATGGATGGACATGGGGGGTTGTCACTCTTAGACATTGAAGTGTTTCCCTCCAGCTGTGACGTCACTGCTTCTCATCTCCGCTGATTTATAGTACAGAGGAAGGGGACTGAGATGTCAGAGATCATGTAGAGGGAGCACAGGGACTGGTAGAGATCCATCGGGCTGAAGATCCCTTTCATACAAGTTGCTCTGATCTGTGGACCTGGCCCTCGTGGAGTGCTCTGATCTGTGTACCCGGCCCTTGTGGGTCGCTCCGATCTGTGCACCCGGCCCTTGTAGAGCGCTCTGATCTGTGTACCCGGCCCTTGTGGGTCGCTCTGATCTGTGCACCCGGCCCTTGTAGAGCGCTCTGATCTGTGGACCCGGCCCTAGTGGAGTGCCACATCATATCATATTATTGAGTGTCACATCAATAATAAAGAGGACCTGTCATTATTTTTTTTTATTCATGTGATGGGTGCTCTTTATTAGTGTATATATATATTTTTCTCTCCCCACCAATCACAGAGCACTAGAAGGGAGGAAGGGCGATACATATCCCCATTGAACCTCTATTGCCCTGCACGTCTCCAATTAGCTGTAACCCCAAAGTTCCCACGGTCCGGGATCCCACAATGCCATTATGATTCATAATGTAATTGTCAGATAACCTGTAAAAAAATTATTTAATTTATTTTTTTAAACATTTTTTTCCCGAATTTTTGCAGTCGAATCCCGTGTTTTTTAGGTCGGCTCTATCTGAATTTGAACACCAACACTAGACATAAGTCCATCAAGTTCACCCAATAGGGAAATAAACATATCCCAGATATAAAACCCTATAATTTTTTTATCTGATTCATATATGGTAGATCCAATATAATCTAACACTCTACTCTAAGATAAAATAATGAAGCCAAATAAAAAAAAACTCACTCGTCCATTTACTTCTTCAAACTTTTTTGATTATTAGGAATGTGTCTTTCAGATGATTGATTTCTTAGAAGATGAAGCCAGGCAACATTTTGATTACCTACCGACATCCAAACCACAATCTATATCTAATTATTGATGGTTAGCTGTTAAAAATCCAATGAGGATTCTTACTCATTCCATGAAGGATATGTCTACAGAATAGTATTATGTTTGTAAAATAATGCAATATTTGTTAAAATACTACATTTATTCATTTTTTTTTGGCTGGATTTATTCCAAAACTATGGGATGGCAGGTCCATCAAAAAACAAACAATCTCTTATGATTCCCTGTGGTGGAGGAATGGGGCACGGATTGGCTATTTAGTGATACCCGGACACTTGAAACATAAAACAGGGAATCTGACATTTCCTAAAAAATTCCCTGGTGGGAATCAAATATTACCATTGAAACACATAGACCTGGAAGATCCCCAAGAGATAATATTTGAGGGAATGTCTGATTCCATGTTTTATGAACAGAGCCCCAGAGGGTGAATCACCCTCAACTGCTTCGATTTGTGTACCCGGACCACGCAGAGTGTTTTGATCTGTGGACCGGGCCCGTTTAGAGTGCTTTGTTCTGTTATCCCGGACCATGTGGAGGGCTCTGATCTGTGGCCCCGGACATTGTAGAATGGTTCAATCTCTGTACCCAGACCAATAAATGTCCCAGCACTGGGAAGCTCATAGAAAGGAGGCACCAGCTCATCCTCACATCCAGTGCTTTTGACAATACATACATACATATACACACACATACATACATACATATACACACACATATACACATACACACACACACACACACATACATACATACACATACACACATACATACATACATACATACATGAAAATACCAATCAGCATTTCTGCACTAAGGACAAAGCCAGGCATGTCCTCCTTTGGTGGTGGAGTTATTTTCACTCACTTCCTGTGCCAATACATTTTATGTGTGTTAGAGAGCTGGGACCAATACAAATAAATGAAGGAATTCCCCTCCCCCATAGAATTTGCCCCAAGTGAGGACGTTGCTTTGCCTGGATGACAAAGCTGCTCATAGACTACAGGCTGATTGTGAATGTGATTAGAGATTATGTGACTTCCTGTTGAGGTATAGCGGGTGTTGTGGAGTAAATAAGATGTGGATAAGATTACAGAGGTGATACAAGTCATTCATTAAGGTATCATGTTCAGCAAACGCTGCTCGATATTTGCCTCGGATTGTGCAGCCACCAGCAATCTCCTGTTACTTTACAAGTGTGCACGGCCCCAGGTATCACTTGGTGCAAGTTATTACATGGGGGTGCGTGGTGTCGGTATCACATGGTGCAAGTTATTACATGGGGGTGCGTGGTGCCAGTATCACATGGTGCAAGTTATTACATGGGGGTGCGTGGTGCCAGTATCACATGGTGCAAGTTATTACTTAGGGGTGCACAGTGCCAGGTATTACACGTGTGTGCGTGGTGCCAGTATCGCATGGTGCAAGTTATTACATGGGGATGCACAGTGCCAGGTATTACACGGGTGTGCGTAGTGCCAGATATCACATGGTGCAAGTTATTACATGGGGGTGCGTGGTGCCAGATATCACATGGTGCAAGTTATTACATGGGGGTGCACAGTGCCAGGTATTACACGGCTGTGCATTCTCTGCTGTGCTGTAGCAGGTGTGTCAGAGTCTGTGACATTAATCACACAGAACCATCTTGTCTCTTTCAGGTATTCCGCTGCTTGGTTTCCTCCTCCTCCTCCCTCTGCAGATTCCGTGGCGCCAGCTGTCTGTGCCATGGCTTGGTCTGGTCCATTATCTTGCCTGTGTCATCCCACAGTTGGGCAGTGTTCTATATCACCTTTTTATGAACCACCATGGTGGAGCTCCCATTTACCACAAGCTGCTTACACTGGACATGTGCGGCATCTGCTTGGTGAACACATTAGGTGAGTTCGGAAGGTTCGTCCATTGATGTAAGGGTCTCTCCGGCCCATCATCTCGGCAGTGTAGATCTGACAGCATAGTTGTGCAGAGAATGTGAAAAGCCAGGAAAGATAGAGAGGGGTCACTCGTGTAAATGATACAGAAGTATTGCAGAGATAAAGCGTCCCTTCAATAATTCCTCCTCACAGGACAGCAGATACCATTAGCACCCGCCTGTGTACCACAACCAGTCCTGGGAGATGTCTTCCTTGTATAGAAGACTTCCACATTGCAGCAGCTGCTTTTTCTCTTTATTTTATATAAAACATTCATTTTCTTTCTATTCCCCGATTTAAAATGTTGTCATGTTCCTGATGGTGCCAGACAAAGCGGAAATGATCACACGTAGCAAAATTCTACTGAAAACAGGGCCACTGTGATACCGGTGCCTATAAGCAGCTGAGCTGGGCAGCGTTTGGGGCAGATTAGCTTGAGGGGGGCTGTTGGCGTATAGGAAGGTAATCCTACACATGACCAGTAAAAGTCCAGACCTAGCAGGAAGCTGCCCTGTCCATCAGGATCACCTTCCTAGAGGAAGTATCACTATTATTATTTCATTGTATTTATAGAAAGCCGACATATTACGCAGCGCTGTACAAAATACATAGTCATGTGACTAGCTGTCCCTCAGAGGAGCTCACAATCTAATGTCCATAGTCATAGAACATTCTACAGTCTAAGGCCAATTAACCTATCTGGGGTTTTTGGAATGTGGGAGAAAACCTTCAAACTCCATGCAGATGGGGCCTAGCGCTGCAAAGGCCAGAGTGCTAACCCCTGATCGGGTATATATTTCAGGGAAAGTTGGGCCCCAGTAACAAAGAGAAAGTAATTCAGAAAGGAATAAATCCGTCCACATCCAGCTCTGAGGCCGGCTGAGCACACTGGAAAGCGTCAGAATGTTTGTTTGCTGCAGAGATTTTCTCCATCGTTCATGTTTGTATTTGTATTCCCGCAGGTGCTCTCCCCATCATCTATTGCACTTTGCTCTGCTACCCGTCCATGCGGACTTTGTCTCTGCTCACATACTCCGCTTTATCCAGTTACGTCATCTTCTGCGCCATTACCGCACACAGCAACATCAGCCGTCTCTGTTCATTCGCCTGGCAGGCCGCCTTCCGATTCTTCTTCTTCTATCTGCGTTGGGCTGGGCTGGGCTCTGGCCATCCTTCCTCTCTGTACTGCTACCTCCTAATGGATAGCCTGGCCCTGCTCGGAGGTATCATCAACATCTCACGACTACCAGAGCGTCTGCGGCCAGGAAAGTTTGATTATTGGTGCAACAGCCACCAGATTATGCACGTCCTGGTAGTAATAAGCATCCTCTATTTGCACTGGGGAGTAACCTCTGACCTCACGTGGATAAGCAGCTATAAATGTCCTCCGGAGTGAGCCAACAAACTCTAGGCATAGGTAGCTTAGTACCGGCATCATCAGCAACCACACACCTGGAACAGGAAGTAGTGGACAACTAGCTGCACACATAACCAGCAATTCCAGACTTGTTTAGTAAAGTAGAACTGTCTTTGCATTTCATTCTGTACAAGATACAGAGGCACTCCGACTTCTCCATAGAAGGATGGGGGGAGGGGGGTATTTAACACTGAATGCCTACTTCCATTTGTGTCTTGAGTATGGATGACAGATGTGGGTGAGGGTAGATTTCACATATCAGTATTACATAGAGAAGAGTCTTTGCACATACTTAGCTTCTGAACGACCTCTCTGCACCAGCGCCATGGTACGGAGATCTGCCGAGTTGGATTATTTTATATATTAATACGCCGATAACATGGTGCAGAATTTCTATAAATGGCCACAGGTGTTAGGAAGACACGACAACCTCATATGTGATATTTATGTACAACTCCGACCATGGCATTGTTTGATGACCTTGGGTCGCTGGGATCTGTTACACTTATAACAATATGCTCCAGCCGCAGGATCCATGTTGGTTACATCCACCAATGACAAGGAGGTGTCATAGCTCCTCCCTAATAAATCCCTGGAGTCACACAGGGTCCAATCAGTGCTGTGCACACAGGAGCAGCTTTCCTGCCGGAGAAGGAAGCACATGGAAGACGGACTCGTCATTATGCTGCTAATAATAATATAACGGGACTTTTCCCAATTTCCTAAACTCTGATGTGAAAATTATCAATGCAGAAGTAGCTTGGTAACCTCCTAACACGTACAGAACGATTTCCACTCCAGTACATGCCAGAGCCACAGAATGTGACAGTTTACTCCTAAACCTGGGGAATCTCACACCTTCTGTTGTTGGTGGAGTCGCCTTACACCCCATGCTGCAGCCTCTTCCCCAGAAGAGCCTTTTACCCAATCAGAGGAGGGCTGGAGCAGATCCTGCAGGGCTTTGCACGAGGCCAGTATTACTGATGCAATAATAAATTTCTTTTATGACATTTCATTTGTCCTTTGTGTTACGGATTTACAATGACATTGTCACATGTGACCACGCCCCATCACAACAATCTCACCTGTGAGCTCCGCCGGGACAGATCACCCCCCTATCACAACATTCTCACATGTGACCACCCCCCATCACAACAATCTCACCTGTGAGGGACAGACCCCCCCCCCCTTCCCCATCAGAACAGACTCACCTGTGAGCTCCGCAGGGACAGATCACCCCCCTATCACAACATTCTCACCTGTGAGCTCCGCAGCGACAGCCCCCCTATCACAACAGTCTCACCTGTGAGCTCCGCAGAGACAGACACCCCCCCCATCACAACATTCTCACCTGTGAGGGACAGACCTCTGTACCCCTAAGATGCATCCAGAGTTATACACAGTAAAGTTCGGTAATGCACAGAAAATGTCCAGCAGGGGGACCCCAGCGTCTCCCTCCAATCATTGAAGAGCAACAACACCTTCTGGTTAGACCACCCCCAGGCAAATCCCAATACCCCCCCCATTCCTCAAAGTGATATTTGGGTAACACTGGCCATGTTCCACCATTTGGAATCCGTTTCTGTGGTGCAATTACCGAGGTCATAGAAGCAGAGAGCTCATTGTATAGATTCCATAAAGCTTCCGATGTTTAATCAAGAAAAAGTATTGGGGGGAAACCCCACACATTCCATAAAAGCTCAAAGCAATTGTTGTTGTTAATAAACTTCCCCTGTGAATAGTTTACACCTCATATGTTACCACATGGGGTAGGATTCACACAGGATTCATTCACTTGCTGTGTTTCCACCTGAACCTATTCTATTCCATTTTATACCTGAGAATAACTTAAATTAGTTCATCCGAGTGTCCAGTGCAGGGGCCCCATACCCAGAGTACATGAAGCCGCTCGTCGCTCATACATTGCAGCTTGTGCTATGTTCCTGGCCAGACGGCAAGCCAGGGGTACGAGGATGGGAAGCCAGTGGTACGAGGATGGGAAGCCAGGGGTACGAGGATGGGAAGCCAGGGGTACGAGGATGGGAAGCCAGGGGTACGAGGATGGGAAGCCAGGGGTACGAGGATGGCAGATCTCACCTAGTTGATGGCTTCCCAGAATTGGGTTTATTTGTCCAACTCATCAAACATACTCAGAAGGTTGCGAGGGAGAAATGCTGAGCGTGGCCCTTCAGCATCTACAAATCCAGAAGAACTATCACTGCTGTCTGGGCTGACCGACTTCACTCTGCATGGAGACTCCTGGCTAATACGGCTGATGTTTGGCGTCAGAGTCAATGCCGACCTAAGACAGACATTTGATATATGGTTAGAAGATACCCAATACTGCCCCTTAGTAACCGGACCTGCCCCCAACCGCCATACATACACACACTTATATACACTGCACCCCCTAATGTATTCATGCCCCCTAGTGGACACAAGAGGAATGTGCAGAGCCAGGAACCAACGACAACAATATCAATATACAACACTGACACAGCCGTCCCACAAAGAGGACCCCATGTGACCACATCTCATTCCAGCAGCAGGAATCACTAGAGGGGTCACCGGCAGGAGGAAGGAGGTCCTGATTCC
>NC_092864.1:376267-377332 GCF_032062135.1 Pyxicephalus adspersus | reverse complement strand
TCAGACGCTGGTGCTGCAATGATTTCCGGTGGTAGTGAAGGATCTGGGAATCGGGGAGCCGCTCGGACCAGAGAAGTGGAATATGAAATAATATGTGAGGCTTTTACACCATGGTCCTTCTTACTGCTGGGGGTGGAAAGGGTTATCCTTCAATTGTTAGTGTCCAGTCCTCCAGTGGGGGGCAGTATAACAGAGGTAGCATGGTCCCAATAGACTAAGAATAGTTTTATATCCCTTGTAATGAGCGGGCCGGATGTTAATAGAGAAAGGCGATGTCCCTTCTAGAATAAAAAACATTTTTTAGGTGCACTCACCCGTCCCGTTATTGCTGGCTGCTCAGGTTTATTGTGGAATTCTAATTCCACGTTATGTTCACATCAGGATATATTCATTCTGATAGCAGGACAACATGGAGGGAAGGTGAATGCATTCACCTGGGATGGAGCACTTACCTCTTCCTCATGCTGTAATCAGGTGACTTGTTGCAAGGTGTCGATGTGCTGCCCAGAGATGGCCGTGACATCAGATCTGGAGAATGTCTGCACAACGAGAACAATATTAACGGAAAATAATGAGAGATAGGAGGAGAAGAGGGTGATAATGGGCCAGTGAAAGCTGCTGTCCCCTGGGTGAATCATTAGTTTGGGGTTTAACCCCCACAGTAATGGTTCCCCTGATTTAGTCATGTAAGAGGTAGAGGTCAGTAGCTGGCAGTCGTTGTACTGTGAGACAGCGTACAGCAGCATCACAAAGTCATGGGATATATTCACCTGAGAGGGAAATCTTGTCCATGAAAGGTGAGACTGCGCGTGTTGCCCAGGGGACTGGGGGGAACCTCAAACACATCTTCCCCAAAGCTGTCATCGTCCCAGTCACTGGAGAGGCTGCTCTCAGCAAACAGGTTGGGGGAAGGAGAGGACGGAGCGGATCCTAAAGAGTCACCCCTCCCCCAATGCCACAGCCACATTACTGGGCGCCTCAATCCGTGGAACATCACCAACACGAGCCACACGAGAAGCTGCCAGGGAGAGAGAACAATGGGGATTACACATGTGCAGGACTGCC
>NC_092864.1:369576-375555 GCF_032062135.1 Pyxicephalus adspersus | reverse complement strand
GGTGATATAGGAGCTTTTATTATCTTATATGACCCTGGGGGGGGCCAGATTGGAGGAGGGGGGGGGGCACAGCATGAAGACCCCTATACACAGCAAACCATGGTACCTGGAAGACGGCAAACATCTTGGTGAACATTCTTTGGGTAGATAAAGTCATTTTTCTCCATCGTTCGGCTCTTTGAATGGCGGGAAGGAAGAGCAGCCAGTCCACGGTGGCCCGGCAGCGATAGTCTGGCTCCAGCATGGCACCCAGAACTTTCAGGAAATCTGGAGGCAATTCTAGAAGATAAGTGGAGATAGAAAATCGTTATTCCAGCAGAACTGAAGGATTCCGCGTCACTTCCTGTGAATTCATAAGGGGGGTCCCCGAGTAATAACGGCCTCCACCCGGCTCTGTGGGGGTCCAGTGGAGATCCGGTTATGGGGAAAGGTTATCATGACATCTCTAGAAAGGAGAATTGGAGCAGAACGTTGTACAGAGCAGATTGGTGTGTATGAAGCACGTTGTGTGGATTACGTCCGTGGAATCGTGGGGTGCTGGGTACTCACGTGAAGTGAACTCGGTAGGAAGATGGCCCCGGCGTAGCTGCTGCCAGCTCTCCCCTCCCTTTGGAAGTTCCATATTGCAGGCGACCTCTAGCAGTGTCATCCCGAGACTAGAAGATGAGGACACAAATGGTCAGATGACACAACTTCACCCAATCAATGTCTTCCCTGGGATTTCCCAGTCTATGAGGGGTCCCCATAATGCAGGTCTATTACCTGTGAATTCGGTGCAGGTACTGGGGGGAGGGGTCACCAACCAATGAGCGACGTTGTGCTTCTAATGACCCCTTGCACCTTTCAAACCCAACTACAGAAAACTTGTCCTGGCAGCGAAGCCCTCCCCCACCTTACTGACCTAATTCCTCTCCGTGAGACCGGCACCAAAACCTCTTCAGCATCCCATTCATTGGCCTCAGAATATACAATGCCCTAATACCTGGGGGGGGTGAATGATTCACCATTATGAAATCTTGGCTGCCTAGAACTAATCCCTGCTATATCTGGTGAATGTGTTGGTGAATTATATTATAAAGTTCCCTTTCACCTGAAGACGTCGGCTGCTTTGGTGAACACGCCATCCAGCAGTTCGGGCGCCATATATCGGGGGTCGCCCTCCTGGGCATCGCCGCTACCTTCCGCACCGTCCAGTTCTACCATCAGCCCAAAGTCCCCCAACTTGTAGAGGCCGGAGAAGGAGATGAACACATTGGCCGGTTTGATGTCCAGGTGGAGCAGATTTCGGTCATGAAGATGTTTCAGCCCCCGCAGGAGGTCACATGCAATGTCCCAGACCTGTTGGGGGGGCAGAGGAGCTCCGAAATCCTCCGAATGTTGCTGCAGACTTCCCACACACAGTTCAGTCTGCAGGTACAGCATGCGCCTCTCCTCCCAGGCGCGGACAAAGCGCAGGCAGTTGGGGTGCTGCCCCACACGCTCGTGTTTCCTCACTTCTTCTAGCTTGCGATGGCGGTCAGACTCGCCGCGGAACGGAGACACCGAGCGCTTCACAGCGTACAGACAGCCATCTTCACGGCTTCTCACCTTCAAGAGAGTCAAAGTGAGGATAGGTGGCCACGGTATTGGGGGAGGAGGGTATTCGGGGGGTATTGGGGGAGGGGCATAGGAATGATGACCTGGCTGCCCCATACAGCTCACTGATACCATTGCCCGTGGCAACCACCGACCCAACAGCATCATGGGAAACCGGACTGACTGAATCCTGTCATTGCAACACAGCTCTCACCATGGAGTACCGGGCACTCTGCCTCCTCTATCAGCAGAAAGATCACCGGGTGTCGGCACCGTGTCGCCTGTCGGTGTCTCGGTTCGGCCTCTGGAAAGTGAATTTGGCGCCAAAACCTTCCAGCTTCCGCCCACCCTATCACCAGGGCTACACTAGCCCCTCCCCTTCAAAGGAATATGCGACGTTTCCCCGCACCAGAAGGGAGGTACTGGCGTCTTTCGCCACACACAAGATGGCGGTGAGCGGGGGGCAGGGCGGCTGCGCAAGGCGCGGTGCATGTTGGGAGGGAGGTCGTAGTACGAACACAGCGCAGGAGGCTGCTGGTCGTGAGGCCGCTGTACAGTCGCTGGGATGGTGAGACATATTTCTGGGTTTACTAAGCACCGCACCTACCGGGTACACGGGGTGGGCCAGGGGGATACTAACATACACCCTAATATTACCGACATAGACTCTGCCAACCACAACATGGCGGAACACTGTAGGATATAGGGGGATGGAGTGTGTACCCGGGGCTGTGTGTATTCTGTGGGGTAATTAACCAGGAAGTACTGAGGGGTGGAGGTAATACCTCCTATATCGCCCCCATACATCCCAGACCCCCAGAGACTACCTGCCAACCACAAGATGGCCGCTACACGCCGGGAAGGTAAAGGAGTAAGATGGTTACTATAGGCAACACTTACTTCCGGGACGGCCATCTTGTTTTGGAGGGAGAAGTCTGATTGGTTGCTGAGGACAACCGCCCATTTATAGATAGATTTTGGTCACTGCCCTCTCCCCCATCCCTATATATTGGGGGGACTCCCGGCACTGCCCCCTATCCCTATATATTGGGGGGACTCCCGCCCCCCCCCCCCCTCCTCATTGTACCCTCTAAGCCTGGCTTGTCCCCCCCAGGATGTGTTTCTGATGATCCGTCATGGGAAGACCACCATCTTCACCGACGCCAAGGAGAACACAACTGTGTACGAGCTGAAGAGGATTGTTGAAGGGATCTTAAAGAGGGCCCCCGAAGACCAGAGATTGTATAAGGTAGGAGCTGGCCCCCCTTCGGTGACACACACACACACACCCATCGGTGTCCCCGGTGTCACATGACTTTCTTCTCCTATAGGATGACCAGCTGTTAGATGATAACAAGACTCTGGGGGACTGCGGCTTCACCAATCAGACGGCGCGGCCTCAGGCTCCAGCCACCGTGGGATTGGCTTTCCGCTGCTCTGGTAGGTAGAGCCCCTCCTAGTGGCATGGTACTGCAGTGACCCCATCCTAATCTTTGCCCTTCTTCCAGGTGACACCTTCGAGCCCCTCCGGATAGAACCTTTCTCCAGCCCCCCGGAACTTCCCGACGTAATGAAACCACAGGAAACCAGCGGCAGCGCCAATGAGCAGGCTGTGCAGTGAATTCTGGGAACTGTGTGCTAACCCCTCCCACTTCCCATGTGTCCCCGCCCTGCTGGATGAGACCACACATTCTGCTATGCAATGTTAGGGGTCCCTCCGAGCAGCCAAGGGGATCAACCATCCCCCCCCCCCACTCCCCAGAAAGGCTTCTCCCCTCCGTCTCAGCGGCTGCACTCTATTGTATACGGGGTCGGGGTTCCTCTTGTGTTGGTTTTGTTCTATTTTATTTTTTAAACACAATAAATTTTGTTTGCCTGACTGCTGATTGGAGGATTATTCTGGGAAGGATGGGGGAGGGGCTGAGGGTTGTCAGTCCACCCGGGACTACCCAAGGGGGGTTTATAGGTGTTTATATCAGCTACCAGTGCTGCCCCAGTCAAAGCTCCCCACAGTGCTGATGGCTGGAGGATGGGGCGCCTCCCCTGACTGCCTTGTGGGGTAAGGAGGGCAATTCCTCCCACTGCAGGGTAATGTGGCCTCAGGGTGAGGTTCTGTAATCTCTGCTGGAGCATTATGTGCCATAAGGGGGGGCTGGTGAGGGGGTGGGTATCTGTGCCACAATGATTGGGGTGGTGGGGGGCTGTGATGAGTGGGGTAGGGGCCAATTGGGAGCTGTGATGGGTAGGGGGAAGGTGGGAGCTGTGATGAGTGGGGTAAGGGGCAGTTTGGATCTGCAATATCATTTCTATGATAAGGATGAGGGGGTTCTGCTCTAACAGATCTTGACCAGTAGGGGCGCCCTGTCTGATATAACAGACCAACAAGGTGAGGCTGTGCTACAGCCACCTACAGGACACTCTGATCACCCACACGTCAGGCTGGGCCCCGCATCACACAAACACACACACCAGCCTGGGCCCCACATTACACACACACACACACCAGCCTGGGCCCCGCATCACACACACACACACACCAGCCTGGGCCCCGCATCTCACACACACACACACCAGCCTGGGCCCCGCATTACACACACACAGGTCAGGGCATGCAGCAGGGAGTGGTTGCGATTGTTGCATTGAGTTGGGTGTGGAGTTTGTCACGGTGTGCCAGGCGGGTGTGATGGGTGTGCACAGTAATGTAGTCACACAACATTTTATGAGCAGTGCGCACTGAGTGACGGGAAAGTGATGGAGCCAGAATAGGAAAGAAGTCATGCAGGAAATCCCAGTCTAAGCTGCCTGCTACAGGTGTGGCCCCTTCACACTGCACCTCCGTCTCTGGGGCCCATCACCGGATCTCTTCTGATCCTAGGACTAACATCTTCAGGTGCTGAAAACCAGAACCAACATCTACCTTCGGGAACCAACAACCAGGAAACACCCAGGGCCCTCACACGGGTCTAAAATCTGGAAAATATGACCACGCTCTATCCTTGGGACCCCTTTCATGCCTAAAGAACTGGCACCCTCCAACCCTGACCAGTACACCTGACCGGCACCCACCACCCTTACAGTACCCCCCTGACTGACACCCCCAACGCTGACCGCCACCCCCCAACCCTGACCCGCACCTATACCCCAAATAACAGCATTCACCTCCACTGACCGCCATTCATCTTCCAGAACTTGGATCTTTTCCTGGACACCTGGCTGGTTCCTGATCCCGGCATCTCTCACCATCATTCATCTCGCATTTGCCATCTTCCAAGACACTCCCCCAGGACCGGTGTTGGTGGATTAAGGATCTGTCTCCCATGTCTCTAGAACCTCAGAACTGACATTCACTTTCCAGGACTGGCATATTTTATTCAAAGCAGAGCAGCTTTCCTCAGGGAACCCCATCGGATATTTGGAGCCACCGTCTAATCTTAGGACCACTAATGATCTTCCAGGACTGGCATTATTCTTGGACATCTAGCTGGTCCTAGGTCCAGCCCCTGAGGAATACGATCTGTCCAGCCTATCAGCGGGTCCTCTAACCTCCATAGCCGTGGCCTCCATTATTTTCTGAGGACCTTCAGATGGGTGGTAACAGTGTGAAGAATGCCCCTGACACAGGTAGGTTGGTCCTTAGCTCACTCACTGTATCTTGTTCTGGCTGGTTTTATGATGTGAATGGTTTGGTGAATGTCTCACAATATGGTGAATGTTTTTTGTCTTAATCAGATGCTTCTGCAGCCCCAATGTCGCCCTCTTTGTATAAACCTCACCAAAGCCCAACGCAGTCACCCAGCCAGGATCAATTCTACACACCCATGGCCAGTCCTGAGCGCTGCCCTGACCCCATGGACACCGGGCCTGCCCCTGAGGAACCACAGACTTCCAATGACCAGCAGAAATACTTGGAGGCCTGGGGAGCCCCTTTTCACCGGGCTATGGAACAGATTCATCAGGCATCCCGTGCTTTGGATGAAATGCACAGCCAACTCAGGGGTCTCCTGACCTCAGGAAATGGCCCCGGGCCCCGGATAGTGGACTCTGCTCATGGCTGGGAGGCACGGCTCATAGAAGTCAGAAGAGAGCTGAAGTATGGACTGAGGGAACTAGGGAACCTCAAGAACCAGTACGAGGCCCTGGGATCAGGTACTACTAGAGCTGTCCGCCATCTTTCCTTGTCCTGCTCACATACCTCTCCTGTCTCAAACCTATCGACTGTCTCTTCCAGGACAAATACTGAGCGTGAGAGTGGGGAGATCAGATTCCAAGGACACTCAGGTGAGACATCAAGAATCTTATCAGGCATGGCAGTACTGTCCAAGCTTTTCCACCCCGCACGGTACTCCTATTGTACCCTTATTACCCAGAATGCTCCACCCTGCACATTACTCCCATTGTACCCTT
>NC_092864.1:362208-369339 GCF_032062135.1 Pyxicephalus adspersus | reverse complement strand
CACCCTGCACATTACTCCTATTGTACCCTTATTACCCAGAATGCTCCACCCTGCACAGTAGTCCTTTTTTACATAGTTACATTGTTTCCTGATTACTCAGAATGATCACAAGTTTCCTCTTACCCACTCTGCACAGCATGAGAAGGACCCATAACGGCCCTGTCCAGGGTAATAAATTGCCCTAACCAATCTCTCCCTGACAGGAGCTCACAGAGGTGTTGCACAGCCAGGAAGATCACAAAGAGAAGGAGAGACTCAGAGGTAAGAGACTGGGTAAGGTATGCTTCATGTTAGTGAAGTGCACTGTGTAGGGGGAAAAATCCACAGGGAGGGATGCCCTTCAGGGGAGGTACACTAGATAAGGGGAGAAGGATGTCTGCAGGGGAGGTACACTGGGTAGGGGGTAGAGGGATGCTTCTCAGGGGGAGGTACACTCAATAGGGGGGGGGGAAAGAGATTCCCTTCAGGGGAGGTACACTGGATAGAGGGTGTAGGATGTTCCTTAGGGGAGGTACACTGGATAGGGCGAGAGGGATGCTCTTCAGGGGAGGTACACTGGATAGGCTGGATATGGGGGTGTAGGATGCTCTTCAGGGGAGGCACACTGGATAGGGGGAGTGGGATGTTCTGCGGGAGAGGTACACTGGATAGAGGGTGTAAGATGTTCCTTAGGGGAGGTACACTGGATAGGGCGAGAGGGATGCTCTTCAGGGGAGGTACACTGGATAGGGGGAGTGGGATACTCTGCAAGGAGGTACACTGGATGGGGGGAGGGATGCTCTTCAGAGGAGGTACACTGGATAGAGGTATGCTACTCAGGGGAGGTACAATGGATAGGGGGAGAGGGATGCTTCTCAGGGGAGGTACACTGGATAGGGAGAGAGGGATGCTCTTCGGAGGAGGTACAATGGATAGGAGGAGAAGGATGTTCTGCAGGCGAGGTACACTGGATAGGAGGGAAAAGGTTGCTCTGCTGGGGGGGGGGGGGTAGGGATGCTCTTCAGGGGAGGTACACTGGATAGGGGGAGAGGGATGGTCCTCAGGGGAGGTACACTGGATAGGGGGAGAAGGATGTCTGAAGAGGAGGTACACTGGATAGGGGGAGAAAGATGTTCTACAGGGGAAGTACACTGGATAGGGGGATGCTTCTCAGGGGAGGTACAGTGGATAGGGGGAGAGGGATGTTCTGCAGCAGAGGTACACTAAATAGGGGGTGTGGGATGTTCCTTAGGGAAGGTACACTGGATAGGGGGGGGAAAGATGTTCTGCAGGGGAGGTACACTGGATAGGAGGAGGGGGATGCTCTTCAGGGGAGGTACACTGGATAGGGGGTGTGGGATGTTCCTTAGGGGGAAGGTACACTGGATAGGGGGGGGGGAAAGATGTTCTGGAGGGGAGGTACACTGGATAGGGATGAGTGGGATGCTGTTCAGGGGAGGTACACTGGATAGGAGGAGGGGGATGCTCTGCAGGGGAGGTACACTGGATAAGGAGGTAGAGGGATGCTTCTCGGGCAAGGTACAATGGATGGAGGGGAAGGGACGTTCTGCAGGAGAGGTACACTGTATTTGGGGTTAAGGGATGTTCTTCAGAGGAGGTGCAATGAATAGGGAGAGATCAGCAGTGAGCAGTAAGATGCGCTCTAAGAAGGTGAAAGTCTCTGCATTGATTGCTATGTGATTAGGTATGTGTCATGGAAAATGAATGTAACATGTATGTGTGTAATTATAACAAATGTGAAATGGAGACATCATGTGTTCCCGTGTAAGGGATCTGGTCTGGAGTTCTGATTCATGAAAGGAAAACACTCAGCACTCTGCTTTCTCCTCATAGATCGGGTGTATCAGCTGGAGAGAGAGAACGTCACATTGACCCAGAGAATCATCGAGCTTCAGGTAAGACAAATGCTTTAATCTCATCTAGTGTGTGTAATGTCACCATATACCCCACTATACTACAATACATCGCCCCACTATACTAACAATACACCACCTCCTCCATACCTTACCCTACAGTACAACAAGCTATTCCTCTATCCATCCCCACTGCCATACCACCCTATTAAACTACAAAACACCACCCTACTGTACCATTCTGCCATAGCATAATATAAAGCTCCACCACCCACCTATACCAATCTACAGTGCAGAATACCCCATCACTATACCCCCAACCCCTAAATTTTACCCTGTTCTGTAGTCCCCAGTGTTGTTTTGTGATGTGTACTTTGGTTGTCTTCCATAGTTCTCTATCTATGGTATCGGACTATGGTATCGGATGTTATACCCACCTTGGGTGGTACTTACTTTGGGTGGTGTTCACCATGGTATCAGATGTTATACCCCCCTTGGGTGGTACTTACTTTGGGTCTTGGTCACCATGGTATCGGACATTATACCCGCCTTGGGTGGTACTTACTTTGGGTCCTGGTCACCATGGTATCGGACATTATACCCACCTTGGGTGGTACTTACTTTGGGTGGTGGTCACCATGGTATCAGATATTGTGTTCTCCTTGGGAGGTACTTACCTTGAGTGGTGGGCACTATTGTAACAGGAGGTGAATCAGCAGCATTTGTGATTTCTGTGGTGCAGGGTGAGGTGCAGGATCTGAACCTCCTCCAGTCTGACCTCCGCACTGCTGTGGCTGTAGCAGAGAGATTCCGTGAAGAGGCGCAGGAGAAGCTGGAGAGGATCGAGAGAGAGAACAAGAGATTACGAGCGAAGGGGTAAGTGTACAATAAGTGGCAGAGCTGGGGCATATGGCAGGCAGACACCTGTAATAGCCCTAACCTCAGACATGGCAGCCTTGGGTCCCGGCACTAATGGATGGGGTTCCATGAGAGAAGTCCGAGGAAGGATTTGGAATATTTTGGTCACCAACCATTAAATCAATGAAACACCAATCTGAAAACAGTTGTAACACCAATCAGATTAAAAAAATGGAGGGTACATCGAGTGCTGGATTTATTATCTTATTACAGGCTGGACAGTGTGGATTGGGCCGACACCTCCCCTGTAAATGGATCTGTCCAAGGATATTGCAGCCTCCCACGGGGTGTCATCCTCTCCTCATTGAGGGTAAATGTCATTATTTTATCATCCCACCTCCTTCCTATATCCCCCATCTTTCCTTCTCTCTATCCTCTTTCCACCTTCATTCGCCTTCCTTTCTCCGTCATTCACCTTCCTTTTTCCATCATTCACCTTCCTTACCATCCTCCAACACTCGCCTTCCTTTCCTTCTTCCACCACTCGCCTTCCTTTCCATCCTCTATCACTCGGCTTCCTTTCCTTTACTCACCTTCCTTTCTTTCCTTCCTCACTTCCCTTCCTTTCCTTCCTCCTTCACTTGCGTTCCTTTTCTTCCTCCATCACTTACCTTACTTTCCTTCCATCATTACCCGCCTTCCTTTCCTTCCTCCTTCACTCCCTTTCCTTTCTATGCTCCTTTCTCTCACCTTCCTTTACATCCCTCATCACTCTCTTTCCATCCTCCTTCACTCACCCTCCTTTCCTTCCCCCGCCACTGGCCTTCCTTACCTTCCTCTGTCACTCACTTTCCATTCCTTCCTCCATCACTCGCATTCCTTTCCTTCCTCCTTCACTCTCTTTCCTTTCCATCCTCCATCATGCACCTTCCTTTCTTTCCTCCATCACTCCCCTTCCTTCCTTTCCTTCCACCATGACTCGTCTTCCTTTCCTTCCACCATGACTCGTCTTCCTTTCCTTCCACCATCTCTCGCCTTCCTTTCCTTCCTCCATCACTCGCCTTCCTTTTCTTTCCTCCATCACTCACTTTCCTTCCTCCATCACTCGTTTTCCTTTTCTTCCACTATCACTTTCCTTCCTTTCCTTCCACCATCACTCGCCTTCCTTACCTTCCTCCACCACTCATCTTCCTTTTCTTCCTCCATCCTTCCCTTCCTTTCCTCCCACCATCACTCGCCTTCCTTTTCATTCTCCATCATTCGCCTTCCTTGCCATCCTCCATCACTTTCCTTCCTCCATCACTCGTCTTCATTTTCTTCCTCCATCCTTCCCCTTCCTTTTCTTCCTCCATCACTCGCCTTCCTTTCCTTCCTCCATCACTCGCCTTCCTTTCCTTCCTCCATCCTTCCCCTTTCTTACCTTCCTCCACCACTCGTCTTCCTTTTCTTCCTCCATCCTTCCCCTTCCTTTCCTTCCTCCATCACTCGCCTTCCTTTCCTTCCTCCACCACTCGTCTTCCTTTCCTTCCTCCATCCTTCCCCTTTCTTACCTTCCTCCACCACTCGTCTTCCTTTTCTTCCTCCATCCTTCCCCTTCCTTTTCTTCCTCCATCACTCGCCTTCCTTTCCTCCATCACTGGTCTTCTTTCCTCCCTCAATTGTCTTCCTTCCCCTCTTTCCTTCCTCCTGCCTTCATTCTTTTGCCTCCTTCCTTTGCAGGACCCAATTGTGAAGTCTAGCAGCCTTATGAGTGTCCCCCCCAGGAGTTCCTTGTCCCCAGACTCCGGTGGGGGTGAGTGTTTTCCCTTGCTTTATATTATGGAGACGTTTTATGGGTATGAAGTTGAGTGTCCTTCCTTCACTCATTGCTCTGGTATATGTTGGTAACATTTGCGGGCCCGGTCCTGCTGATCTTTCCCCCCCATAAAGATGTCATTGTATAAATATTTCTGTTTTTCCTCCAGATGAATTGATGGCTCGGAAGGAGCGCAGAGGAAGCCTGGAAACCCTGCTGAACCAATCTAAAGCCGCGTAAGCCTTTCATGTCTTTTCCCACCAAACAATTAATATCTGGAGAGATTTCTGATCTCGTCTCTTCTATCTTCACAGAGAGAATCTAACTGAGGACTCCGGCTCCTTCCTGCGCCGCTATGGTGGTTCAAAAAGAGGTGTTTTCCTGCGCTGGGCCCAGGACCGCACCTGCGGCTATAAGGTGTGCATGGAGCTGTGTTCTTTGCAGGGGGTGAGATGCCCTGTGTTGGAAAGGGGGGGTATTTAGCAAAGGACAGGGGGAGACACTCCGCAGAGGTTTCTTGGATAACTTGCACTGAATAAGGAGGGTGAGGTACTTTTTTTTTTAGGGAGCTCTTTATATCAGTGACCAGATCTATTTTTGCAGCACGTGGTCATTACAAACTTCAGCTCCTCCTGGGTGGACGGCATGGCTCTGTGCGCCCTCCTGCACTCCTACCTCCCGCAGAGGATCCCCTATACCCAGCTGCGCCCTCTGGAGAAGGTAAGACGCTGGAAAAACCTAATATGTCTGATTCCTGGGGTCACAGGGTGAAGCCCATTGCAACCAATACAGTTACATTTAGAAGAATGACAGGGGATGAAGTGGGCAGAAGTTTTATTTTTGCTCCGGCCTTACATAAAAAGCAATCTCCCCCTTTCTGGCAGAGGAAGAATTTGCAGCTGGCATTCCAGGTGGCAGAGAGTGTTGGCATTGCCCCACTTCTGGTAAGTCCTCCTTTTAATACCCCCCTCCTCTCCCTTCATACACGGCAGTGTCCCCCAACTCTAAACCGTATTATTCTTTGTCCCTGCAGACCGTAGATCACATGCTCCAGACGCAGGGTCCTGATTGGCAGAAAGTTCTCCTCTATGTTGAATCAATTTACCAGAAATTTGAGGCCTGACAATGGATTTCTGTCCCGGATTGTCCACCTGTTGTATGCTGAAGCCAGATCCTGCTCTGTGATTGGATGGAATCTTCTGCTGTGCACCATAAATGTGTGAATCTAATAAACACAAAATCCAGCTGGGTGAACAGCGGCCAATGATCTCTGGATGTTGTCTGATCAGTATTTCATAAACGGACTTATTAAATACCGGAAATGTTTTTTCTCCTTATTGCCTCTCCCAGTGTTCTGTCCCCTTTATCATCCTCCACAATGTTCAATGTTTTATAATAAAAATAAAATGATCCCAGGTGACTCTCTCTGTACATAGAAGAATAAAATATCCTTCAGTCACATGACACGGGTCAGGGTGATAAGTAACAATTAGGTATTGTTCCTCATATGAAGCTGAGGATGGAATGATTGAAAGATTGGGGATTGGAGGAGGTATGTACCCGAAGTGGACAGCATAGGGAATCGATGAGGTGGGTACCTAAAAGGGGCAAGATGGGGAATGAAGAACGTGTGTACCCGAGGTGGACAAGTTGGGGAATGGAGGAAGTATGTAACCAAGGGGGGAAAGATGGGGAATGGAGAAGGAGTCTACCCGAGGTGGACAGGATGGGGAATGGAGGGGGAATGTACCCGAGGTGGACAGAATGGAGAATGGAATAGGTATGTACCCAAGGTTGACAGGATGGAGAATGGAGGAGGTATGTACCCAATGCGGGCAGGATGGGGAATGGAGGAAGTATATACCAGAGTTGCAAAGTATGGGGAATGCAGAAGGAATGTACTCGAGGTGGACAGGATGGGGAATGGAGGAGGAATGTACCCAATGGGGGCAGGATGGGGAATGGAGGAAGTATATACCAGAGTTGCAAAGTATGGGGAATTGAGGAGGTATGTTCCCAAGCGGGACAGGATGGGGAATGGAGGAGGTTAAAGGAGTTAGGACGGGGTAATCTCAGAAACCCCCAGTCTTCAACATTACGTGTGCCACGTCTGCGCTCTCCGACCGCCCCCCGTGCCACGTCTGCGGTCTTTGCCCATGTCTGGGCTTCCAAAGCCTCCCCAGATGATATATTTGTGTGATGGTTGTCGGGTGTATGTGCCCCCCCCCCCGGAGGGGCTCTTTCTATCCCACCCCATATACCCCATTTAAGACATTTTTATGGACTATCATTGTTATACCCAAACCCCTCCCTCGCCCCACTTTGCACTGGCACTGGGTATTAACAGGCCGGGTGTGGTCCCTGGAGCATTCTGGCTGGTGATTGGTCCTACAAGGAACCTCAACACAAAATGCTGTATGGAACTGGCAGGAACCCGACCCCAAGTGGGCACTATAATAAGATTTACCCCGGATGGTGGGGGTTTAGCCCCCAATGACCCCTGGATTATCAGAAATATCTTCACCTATTGTTCCTGAAATTGTCTACACAGTTTATGGGATTTTTGGCGGCTCAGTTTACTCAAAGGACAAAATCCAAAAAGCAACCCCCCCCCCCCCCCCCCCC
>NC_092864.1:349160-361017 GCF_032062135.1 Pyxicephalus adspersus | reverse complement strand
ACAATGACTCTCTATGGTAGCACTCTGCTCCCATGCTCCAGGTGTTTCTAGGTCTGGGTGTTGTCATGTCTGCCTATATTGGGATACAAAGCCGGCTCTGTCCTGCTGGGTGTGGCCACCTTGTGTAAATGAACAGATATAAATCTAACGCCCCACACACAGTACAGACCTGTTGTGATGCCATGTGACCTAGGAGTGTACCCCACACCCACCAATTAATGTCAGGGTGTGGACAGGTCCCAGTTGCTCATCATCACATTTTAACTTATTCTATTATATGTGTGATTTACAAAATTCTCTGCTTGCTGTCCCATATTTTCATTACTACGTATAATCTGTAAATGTTCTCTAAGTGATCATTCAGATGTCAGGGACAATTATTTTGAAGAAGGGAAGTTCTGAGGCCCACAGTCTTCAAACCCCTCTGTCCTCCATTTCTGCCTCCTACTGACAGACTTGTAAAGGGAAAGCAATGGCGGAATCATCACACTAACCAATTCTTCTCTTTTCCATTAGTGGCGGAGCCATCAACCAAGACCACATCCCGTGAGTGCAATACAACATAAATTTTCACTTCCTGGACTGATTGTTGTACCTTTCCACTTCTACCCTCCACTGCTATCTCCCCCTGCCTCCTCTGTCTCATTTCCATCACAGCCCGTGTTGTATTCATGGAGTCTAATCATCTCTCTTTATATTTAGGACTGAAATGTCACGTGTGTACCCTCCCCGCCATGTGTAAAAAACACAAAGAGCAGGAATGTGAAAGCAAATATGAAACCTGCCAGAAGACCCACATGCCCATCACAGATCCGAGCGGCAATGAGAACAGAGACAACTACTATGCTTCCACCAGTGAAGGAATTATGGGTACGTTGACACTTTTCACCATTAAAAAAAAAACAATCCTAACACCAATACTGTCCTCCATAACTCAACTTCCTCTACCAATACTGTCCTCCATATGATAGGATGGGATAGATAGTAATGGGGGGGACACATGGGGGGAGGGGTGATAGGATGGGATAGATAATAATGGGGGGGACACATGGGGTGAGGGGGTGATAGGATGGGATGGATAGTAATAGGGGGAGACACATGGGGGGAGGGGTGTCCAATATGATGATATACAATAGATGGTAATGGGGGGTCAGACAATTACCCCCATAGACAATAGCCAGAAATAGGGGTACATAGACAGTGTGGTGGACATCAGAGGGCATTAGGGTAATACAGAGGGGGCAGTAATGGATAGAGAGTAATATCAGAGGATAGAGGGGGATGGTGGAATTAGGAGAGGGCACATGGGGTAATCATAGATATAGGGGTAACAGGAAGTGATGGGGGAGGGGCATGGAGCACACACTGACCAATGAATGAGGTGATTGGATGCCTAATCATTCTTTCCTTTCTTCTTAGCGACAAAATCAGAAACTTCAAACAAGAAACGTGAGTAACTCCCTACAACTATACTCTGTATGCTAGCTAACTGCCCCATCTACCCCCCCAACCCGCCTCCTCTACCTCCAGCCCCCCAACCGCCACTCCAGCTGCCTTATTCCACCCCCACCCCAGCCCCCTCTGATAATTCTCTGTCTCCATCCTTAGCAATGAGATGCCACGTCTGCGCCCTACCTAATCAATGTAAAATGCACAAAGAGGCCGAATGTAAAACCCCCCAGGACACGTGTGTAAAGATCCACAGGCCCATCACTGACCCCAACGGGACGGAGAATAAGGACAACTACTATGCTGCCACCTCCAAGGACATTATGGGTAAGTTCCAGCATAAGTCTACACCCTGGCCGTACCACCATACCCCCAACCTGACCCCAAACTAACCGCAAACTGACCCCAACCTGACCCCAAACTAACCCCCAACTGACCCCAACCTGAACCCAACTTGAACCCAAAACTAACCCCAAACTGACCCCAACCTGAGCCCAAAACTGAACCCAACCTGAGCCCAAAACTGACCCCAAAACTAACCCCCAACCTGACCCCAAACTAACCCCCAACCGACCCCCAACCTAACCCAAAACTGACCCCAAACCTAACCCCACACTAACCGCAAATTGACCCCCAACCTGACCCCAACCCAACCCCAACCTGACCCCCAACCTAACCCCCAAACTGAAACGCAAACTAACCCCAAACTGACCCCAAAACTAACCCCAACCTGACCCCAAACTGAACCGCAAACTGACCCCAAACTGAACTGCAAACTGACCCCAAAACTAACCGCAAACTGACCCCCAACCTGACCCCAAACTAACCCCCAACCTGACCCCAAACTAACACCAAACTAATCCCCAAACTGACCCCAAAACTAACCCCAACCTGACCCCCAAATTAACCCCAAACCTAACCCCTCTGTACAGAAAAGGGGCAGCCCTGTATGTTCTCCTTGTACTCTTCCCCCAGCTAGGTGTCAATTCATTGCTTGCACAGATCAGATCTCTAATATATGCTACAGACAGCCCGACCCCATAACTTCCTGGCTACACGCTAGGCAGGGGGACCCAAATCCCAGCACACCTCTGCACATCACAACTGCCCTGCTGTGCTGCAAGTGCCAGTGCCATGCTGGGATCTGTGCTGCCAGTGCCATGCTGGGATCTGTGCTGCCACTGCACACCAGTGAGCTGTACTCCGGGACTGCTGGGACTGTTAGTTCTCTTGGCATCAGATTATCAGGAGGTCCCCATGAACCTTGTTATGTCTGGATTCCTGGCCCTGTGACACAATCTGGCCCCCACTAGTCTCTTATTGACCCTGTAATCCCTTCCCCCACCCCTCTGTGGCCCCAACCATTGCTGACTGACCCCCGATCTCTTCCTCCCTGCAGTCTGGGGACGTGACTGTATCACCAAGGAAAAGTGTGCCAAGGAACAGAAGAAACACAAAGGAGGTTCACTAAACATAACCGTAGAGTGCTGCCAGGAGCCCCTATGCAATGCCTGAGAGCGCCACCAGGAGGCCACAGCCAGAATCTAACCAACTCATCATAAACATTCCAAATTCAATAAAAATTACTTTGCATCACCAGAGAATTGTCTGCTTATTATCAAGAGAAGTGGTACTGTGCTGAGTACATACAGGGAACAGATACCGAGAATTATACCCGGGGTACAGGACAAGAGAAGTAGTACTGTGAACAGATACTGAGAATTATACCTGGGGTACAGGACAAGAGAAGTGGTACTGTGGGGAGTCCATACATACAGAGAACAGATACTGAGAATTATACCCAGGTACAGGACAAGAGAAGTGGTACTGAGCAGAGATTCTGGGAGATAATATTGGGAATGTATTGCTATTTTCTGACATATTAGATTGCTGTTAGTACATTAGTTTTATATTATATATACCCCCCCCCCATACAGCACACATTTGTTATACAGCCCCCCCCCCGTGCCTATAGTAGGTAAGAAGGAGAATGGAAAGTAGAATGGAAGATTTATTACAAACATTTTGTGTCACACACACTACAGTCCCTCACAATGGAGTCTCTGTAAAGAAGTCCTGAGTCAGGCAGCAAAGGCTTCTGGGAAGGATTGGGGCCCCGAGGTTGGGGCTCCAGGGTTGGGGCCCCGAGGTTCAAGCCCTGGTCTGTCGGGGGCAGCAATGCAGTGGGTTGGAGATGTCAGCCATGTACATTGGTGGCATTCTTCACATGTAAAGTTCGAAGTCCAGTCGCTGAGAATTGTAGAATGGCCCCCCAGAGGCGCCGAGCCGCCGGCAATAGACTCCATCTGCGAAGTATCCCTGATCCACCCATCCCTGGGGAAGACACACAGTGAGAGGCGGCACTTCGGGGGAAAGCCGGGTTATGGTACTAGGCGTCTTACCTGCATCTGTGAACTGGTGAAGGGTCCATACAGCTCGGCGCTGTCCTTGTTCTCCCATTTGTATTCCCATAGAGTCTCCTCGGTGTCCCGGGATTCTGCAAAGGAAGAGACATGTGGGACCGCGGATAAAAGGCTTTGCTTTGTGGAGATCCTTGGACCATTGGGTACCGGACGCCTATGGGCACCTCCAGCTGCTGGTCAATCCTTGGATCTTCAGGCAAATCTTTATGTATAAATAAGCTAGTTGTTGTATTAGGGGAGACAGGAAAGATTGGGGTTTGTGGGAAAGTTTTCAGCATATATTTAAATATCACACAACGTTACTTAACCCTCCCAGCGGTAATCCTACACTCGGGGTAACTTTAACCTAAACTTTCCTTGCTCCATTGTCGCCCCCCCCATTGTCCTGCCGGGCCCCGCAGGTCCCGGGGACACGTCCTCGATCTCCAGACGCACAATGCAGAGACGATCTCCGGGGTTACACTGAGAACGTTACATCATTGCGTTGGTGACTATGAACATCCTTGGGATGGCTGAGGTTACTGCAAAGATGCTGCTAGGAATAAATAGCGATTGTTGTATAGATGTCAGGAATCATTTCCCAGGAGTATTGTATATATAGTAGATGGAAATAACTGGAACTTGCCTGTGTTCAATGTAATGTACAAATATTGGTTCATTTTATTCACAATTGTGTGACATTATGTACCGTTATTATTAATAAACAGGATATATATAGCTCCAACATATTATGCAGCGCTGTACTATAAACATGCCACATTTAAATATATGCTGAAAACTGGCTGACAAACCCCCGTCCTTCCGGTCCTCCATAATTCTTACCTTGGATCTCCATGAGTTGGGATTCTTATCTTCCTCTTCTTCTGTTCAGCTAGCAGCAGATAAATCCCCCCCAAGAATTCCTCTCCATTATAAATGTCATATTATCCTATTTATTAGAGGACGGATCCTTAGATCTGGGACATCCCAAAGAAGTAAAATATTATCAGCCTGACATACATAGCGGGTGTCAGTGTGTAGGAGAGGTATTAGTGAAAGGTGTCACATACAGCACAGGTGTGCAGGAATGATCCACCCTCTGCTCAGGTCCACCATTGGATGCCCAGGAAAATACTGACTGTCCCCTCATGTCCCAAATCAGCATGGAGCAATGTGTATTCTGCAGAACAGCGGGCCCCTTCCTGGTACCAGCGCAGATGTGAGATGAACTGCCCACCTGTGGTCCCCATACGGCTATACCTACCTCGAGTGGGCCACCTATCTGCTCCACACAAAGGAATACCAGCTAGAGCAGGGGTGTCAAACTCAGCAACGTCCTTTTCTTTGGCCCCCAAAGGAATCCTAAATATGAATTGCAGCTGGGCCCCGCTGCATTGAGATAGCGCCGCTATTACAATTCCCGGCATGACTCGCGTCTATAGACCAGTGGCCTCTCTGCCTATGCGTGGCCCCGCATTGGACTGTTCTTTAGACGCAGGGAATTGTAGTAGTGGCTCTATTTCAGTTTTAGGTTTGGCCTGCGACTTTGTCTAAGTTTTTAATTTTGGCCCTCTGTGTATTGTATAGTTTGACACCCGAGCTAGAGCATCTGTAGGGATCAAGAATATCAACCCCCACAGCCTGATCAATGGGTAGGGATGGGGGAAACTAAGTACCCCAATGCTGCATGGCATTACTAACACAAGGGATGCTGGGTTGTCTCTGGCTGGAACCAGGAAGCCGCCTACCTGCACCCTGACTGATTGGAGGAGATCCCTACTGGCTGCTCTGACCTAGGTAGGGCACACCATGGCGGGCTGGACTGGGGAGACTACGATATGTCTGGTACATCACCCAGTAAAGCAGTCAATGAGAGATGTATAGAAACTAAATTATTGTATAAATAATAAGGAAGAACAAGGATTGAGCAGCAGGAGGTCCTGCCCCTTACAGGTTTATCTCATGATTGTAATGAGCACCCTTCTCCTGCAGGTGGTGCTATAACCCAGAGATCTCTGCGGTGCATTGCAGCCTTGAAGTACCCAGCTGCCTACAAACCTCTCACACTGGCCGCTTGCTGGACATTACCTTCCTCATCAGCGAACATGTCCAATGAGGGCGGAGCTGTCAGGCCTCGTAGTCGGTAGGCCAGTTTCTCATATGTGTCCTGATACACTTCATAGACGCCAAGTGCCACCATCTGATCTGCCAGGGATATGAGCTGATCTAGAGGCTGTGCCACCTTCTCCTCTTCCTGCTTCTCTTGCTGGATATCGCTGTGCTCCATCTGTGCTTCACCTTCTGTCCTTTTCTCGGATGGAGATATGTCTTTGTGTTCTGTGTCTGCCTTGTCTCTTCTGCCATGCTTCACTTTATGGACACGGGGTCTCTTACCACCTCCTCCTAAACGCTGGATGCCCTTTGCCACTGTTTCCCCTGGCAACAACACCTTCAAGATCTCCTCCAATAATGTCTTCATCTCCAATGGAGCCCGGCCTTCACTGGTGTCCGATTCCCCATCCTCACCAGAGCCAGGAGGGGGCGCTGTACGCTCCTTAATCCGAACCTGGCAGAGAGGAAAGTGGCATGTGAGGGGTATTTAGACAAAACACCGAACAGAAATAAGGCAGGGCGGGGGGTGACACCAATGCAGATGACAGCCAGATTCAGGAGGCAGGGACGCAAGAGGGGACACCAGGCTGTAGAGAGAGAGAGCCACAGATATATGTCACCCCATAATGCCCCCCCCAAAGTCAGATGTCACCCCAATCTAATGCCCCCCATATTAATATGTCACCCCAATCTAATGCGCCCCTATTGGGTACATACGGGGTCTCCCACCCCGCCCCTGCACTATACTCATATATATACAGTGAACCCCTCTTTTAGTAAATATTGAACATGTTGGCTTCTAACCGTCCTCTTGGCGGCTCCCCGCTCCTCCTCCTCCTCCTCCTCCTGGAAGGTCACTCTTCTCTTCATCGTCTCCCGGTTCTCCCCGTTCTTCGGTGCTCGTCTCACACTGATAACGTCACAGAGTCGCCGGATGTGGAAGCCTATCCTCTGGTGGGGGGGTGTACGTTGTTCCTCGGGTGTACGCGGGACTTACGTAATGACGTCATAGGATGAGGAAAGGAGCGCGGTGATGATTGGATGAGTGCAGCAGAAACATTAGTAACATATTGTAAATATAGAATCCCCCCTCCCCCCGGGTACAGGGATATCGCCGGGGGGAGCTAGGAGCACCCCGAATTCCATCTCCCCACCCCCAACAACTTTATAAATATTGGGGACATAATGATACAAACGGGTGAATATTGAACATTGGTGCTGCTGTTTTATAAGTGTGTCTAGAAGCCTGAAATTAAACATACAAATTATGGGGCCCTAGGGCCACTTACATAGCAAGGAGGTGTGAACCCCAAATTTATGCCTACCTGTCACAAAACTAGAAATGTCATACTACCCTGCCCCCTTCCATACTAACAACCCCTAACTTCCCTGGAACGGGAGATGTACAAAACCAGAAATGTGGGGGCCACCTGTGACTAACACCCCAAAATCTCATCATTGGGCCTTCATAAAATCTAGCCTGTTACCCATTGCGGGCGGCTTCTAGCACCTGAACCCCAATATCCCAGGAGAAGGACATTTATAGCTGAATGCCGTCCCATTGATTCAATATTCCAAAGATGAGATGGCAGAACGGAGGACAACGGGTGAATGATACCCGAGAACTGGAAACCGGGCGCCATTACCCTATGGCATAACAAAGAACTTCTCCTTCCTGTAAGACATTCACAGACACTTTCACACTTCACTGACACATTCACACTTCACATTCACACCTTGCAGGCACATACACAAGCCTTGTCAGTTTAGAGATATATCTGGCCCTGGTCAGCTTGCCTATAAATATTGGGGGTCAGAGGGGAATTTCCCCGTTTCTGGACATACGCTCTCTCCAAGATGGCGGACGCGGTGTCCCCACACCACCTGGACACTGAATTGTTCTTCTTCCTTGACACCGGTCTACCTTGCCTAACTTCCGCGGTCCCTATGGGGAAGACTTCCTAGCACCCGGGTCAGCAGGGAAGACTTTCTCCATCCCGATCATCGGATCCAAGATGGCGTCCTCCCCCGCGCTCCTCATGTGGCCTGGACGACTTCTCTTACAGAGCGGCCGACACGAGTCCACACTGCTGCAGCAGTTCCACGTTCTACAGAGTGAGCTCACCGCTGCTACCCATAAGTCGGTCAGCTCACCAGAGAGATCCGGGAGGCACGCGGCACCGTATTCATCTGTCTACTTACCTGAACCTGGAAGGACGTGAATAGGATTCTCCTGGAGGATTTGCAGTGTACAGTCACGGCAATGCTTCAGGAGCCGTCCATTCCGATCCATAGACTGAAATTTAATAAAATACACCGGGCCCTTGGCGCCAAACACTCTGATAGCAAGCCGAGGGATGGGATCCATAAACTGGTTCTGGAATCTGTTCTGCAAGCGGCTCATTCTAAGACGGATCTTCCAGGGCTTCCAGTATCCATGCAGATCTCCGCCCAGCTACTCCTCGAATACGCCGCAACATGAGAGCGTTCCTTCTGATCCCTCAGATGTATCCATTACAGATGGGGGTTCCCCTTTAATCTGCAATTCATGATGATTGTTCTTACACTATCTCCGGCCCGGCAACTCCATCTGCCGCTTCCATGTGGATCCCAACCGGAGTCCTCAACACCCACGCCACAGCTGTGGGAACCGATATAGTCTACTGATACCCGCAGGAGGAAGCAAGCTATGGCATCCTCTCCTGTTACCTCACCAGATGCTGGAGGACTCTCTTATGGTTTGGTACGGGTGAGGTTCTTTGAGGTACTGCTCCGCCCCTCTTCCTGATTATCCTATAGGACAGTAGTGACGTCCCCTAAATGTTGGCCTGCCCCTTGTTTCTCCCTTTCACCTTTCCCTCCTGCACAATGCGCTATTGATATGGGCCTAGCCACACGTGGCGGGGTGTCTGAATTTACATTTCTAATACTATGCATATGTTGGGTCGGGGGTCTTTTTCTATTTAGGGGAATATATTGGTTCACTTATTTTGCCTTTGGTCCTTTGCACCGATAGCAATCCTATATGTCGGCCCCTTGATAATGGGGTGTGGGGCTTATATCTATTTGATTTACTGGCCCACTCATTACTTGGTCTGTGTGCCTACTCCGGTCTCTTCTGGGGTAATTCCTTGTTATGTGAGCAAAGAATTTACTTTCTGCTATGTTGGCTGTTGTGGGAGCACCCCGCCTTACTCTCACTTGTTTTCCAGTGAGAGTCAGTTGATTGGTGAGTTTATTGTCTCCCAATGTGACCGCTGTCTGCACAGATGACGTTTCCTTTTTGTGTATTCATCCCCATGTATTATGCCCCTCGCCCCAGTTCCTATCTCTTTACTCCCCCCCCCCGGGCCTGAGGCCTGCTATGTTTATGGTGCTCTGGGGGCCTACGCTTATCTTGGGGAATCCCTTCTATTGTGCAGTGCTCAACCGGGTGGGAAGAAATTTTAGGTGGGTGGCAGCCCCTGTATTGTGACCAAACTCTTGGGTAACCACCCAAAAACAGCCGGGTGGGGGCTGAAAAGTGCCGGGTGGTGCGCCCAGCTAAAAGTGCCTGGGGAGAACCCTGTTGTGATTATGGCTAGTAGTCTTTTCTTGTAATGTACACGGCATTACCTCGCCCCAGAAGCATTCTACCTACGGACATTGTATGTTTGCAGGAGATTCTCCGCGTCCTTATATCCGGCTTTTATGGCATTCCGAGTGGGCCTGCCTTTTCCATGCACACGGCAGATATCTGACCCCAACGGGAGGTATCTGTTACTAAGGGGACTAATATGATATTAATGTTACTTTTCTCACGTACTATACCCCTAACACTCATCAGGGTCCTTTTCTTACACATGTACTTCACGGGGCCAGTGATAATTTGTGGGGATTCTAACCTAGTGTTTGACAAACAATCCAGAGTGAGCGGAGTCTCTGCCTGTTTCGGCACAAAGCTAAGTGAACTCTTTCTTTGGAATTTCACCCGACCACGAATTATATTTCCTTCTACTTACATCCGCATGGTCCGTTTTCACGAATCCACCATATTCTGGTGGCCCAGTCTTTCCTGCCCCAGGTGGTACAGGCTCGGATCCATTCAGTGCCCTGGTCTGATTATATCATATACAATAATCATATTCACTAGTCTCCACTCTCCGGAGTCCTCCTGGGGGTTGTGGCGTTTGAATCTCCGCTCTCCAAACAGGTGATTTGAGATCATATTCAGGGACGTTTGGATTACTTTCCCCCTAATGATAAAGAAGGTATTTCTCCAGTAGTTTTGTGGGAGGTTCATAAGGCTTTCCTTGGAGTCCATCTTATTTAATTGGCATCTAGGCTGAAATGAGAACGTTTGGGCCATTTAGTCCCTTCTCCCCCACAGCGTCCCAAGCTTCTTACCCCTCTGATGGTACACTCCCTGAAAATTTGGGATAGGCATTGGTTCAGGTCTCGGCTCATGTCACCATGGGCACCTTTGCAATCTCTCTGTCACAATCCTTCATTCTGACCTGGCCACATGAACCCTGTGGTGTTCCAATGGTGGAGTGCAAAGGGCCCGTCCTTGACCTATCACCTATTTAGTTTATCGGATGTTAAGACTTGGGACCAATTCCGCACAACCTGCGAAATCCCTCCCCGGGAATATTACCAGTACCTGCAGCTTGGCCATTGGCTCAGGCCCTCTGTTAAGGTGCGTACACACTTCCAATTTTTATCGTTCAAAACGAACGATCGATTGGGCAAAAATCGTTCGTAAAAAAAGTAACCAACGACGCCGACGAACGAGGAAAGTCGTTGGAAACGAACGACCGGACCGGCGGATCGGATTGGACGACGATTGTTGAACATCGTTCGTGTGTACGATCGTTCGTTGATCGTCCATGGTCTGAGCATGCGTAATGAACGAACATTCGTTCACTTTCCTGTCGTGCACATAGTTCCTCTATCGCTCAAACGATCGCATCTATTGTGTGTATAATATCTACGAACGATCGTGTCGTTATCTCTATGTGCAGGATCGGTGCTATACGATCGTTCGTAGATATCGTGCAGGATCGTTCGTCGTTCGTTTTCCAACGATAATAATTGGAAGTGTGTACGTAGCTTTAGGCATGTACGTTGCCCACTCACCCTCACCTCATTTGAAAGTGTCTGTTATCTGGCCCTATTGATTCGGGCCCTATCTCCCTTCTCTACAACTCTCGACAACTTATTGCTCTCCCCTCACCCAGAACACAGCCGTATGTATGTAGATGGGGGGCAGATCTGGGATGATGCACAAAGCTGGATGAGGTTTGGGAGGATTTGTGGAGGGCAGTGTCCTCCTGTTCTATCAATGTGATCATGCAAGAATCAGCGTACAAGGTGGGGAGATGAAATTTGGGGCACTGCTAGCAATGAGGGTCTCCTGTGTACCCTGACAATTTCAAGTTGTTAGGACGTACTGTTTAGGAGATCTGGAGGTTTGTACTCGGAGAGATGTAAGGCTGCAGAACATGACATGCAGCTTTCATACAGCTATCACACTGTGCCGATGACGTCATTGTACACGCCCCCGATGTACACGCCCTTTGGAACGTTACATACCCATTTGTACACGCCCCCCGGGTGGATTTTTTTCATGGGCAGCTTTATTTGATAAAATACTGGCTTATGGTATACTTCAATACAAGGAGATGAAATGAAATGTCACCCAGAGCTGACCTCCCCCACTGCCCCCATCACTGCCCCCATCACTAACCCCTATCAGTGACCCCCATTACTGACCCTCATCACTGACCTCCCCCACTGACCCCCATCACTGACCTCCACCACTGACTCCCCCACTGACCCCCATCACTAACCCCTATCACTGCCCCCCATTACTGACCCTCATCACTGACCTCCACCACTGACCCCCATCACTG
>NC_092864.1:347480-348783 GCF_032062135.1 Pyxicephalus adspersus | reverse complement strand
ATCACTGACCCCCATCACTGACCTCCAACACTGACCCCCATCACTGACCCCCTTCACTGACCTCCATCACTGACCCCATTACTGACCTCCATCATTGACCTCCACCACTGACCCCCATCACTGAATTCACTGACCTCCACTACTAACCCCTATCACTGACCCCCATCACTGACCTCCACCACTGACCCCTATCACTGACCTCCCTCCTCCCTTTCGGAGGCCGGCCTCTATTCCATGATGAACCTTGATGAGGATTCAGTGATGGGGAAATATAACCCCCAGCATCCCCCCAGCCATGTGTGATGATGGATATCGGTGCCATACTATGCAGGGGGTATTTTTCCTGTTTATTGAGATTTGTATTACAAGGAGCCATTCCAATACAGTCAGTGGTTCATGGTGGGCAGATCCCGCATGGGCACACAGGCTTCTAGAAGGGAATGCTGGGCTTCCGTCACCACATTACTAGGCTTTTGCTTTACTGGCTGCACGATGAGGAAATGATTAAGGTGTTCTGGTCTGTGAGTAGCCGGTCCCTTATGGAGTCACCAGAAAGGTGAAAAACGTGGGACCCACTACATATAAAGAAGCCTGGGTGTGGGCACCCCCCAGAGATTGGTGGTCATATATGAACCCACTTATCATCAGATACCCCATGGGTAGAATATAGTGGGGGGATGGAACCTTTGTTGTGGGGATTAGTGGGGCAGAGGGGTCAGGGTGCTGACCCGAGGGGGGTGGAAGAGATTGCTGAGTGAAGTGTAAAATATTTCAGGAGGTGGATGGCATTTGTCACAGAGGCAGAGCAAATTTGTGTTTTCTCAGATAAACAGATTTTTATTAATTAGAATAAAAATATAAAATGAGATCTGCTGATGTTTTGTGACATTATAACGTGAACCCCCCAGGGGGTAAATCCTTCCTCCGTATATGCGGTGCTGGGTGGAGCAGTTTGAGTCACTCGCCAGGGAAAAGGGAACTAAGAGAGGACAGAAGAGCGCCAATCACTTCTGCTTTTCTAGAGACTCCAGCAGGCCTGACACTGGACTACAACTCCCAGAATGCACTGCTGCTCAAGGTGTGCCGGCCAGGTGAGAGCTCAGACACGCCCCCACCTGCAGAGAACGGCCTGCCATTGATACAGGAAGTGAGATACAAGAGACCACTGATCAGAGAGCGCAGCGACTGGAGAAGAGACCACTGATCAGAGAGAGAGAGCGCAGTGACTGGAGAAGAGACCACTGATCAGAGAGAGAGAGAGCGCAGTGACTGGAGAAGAGACCACTGATCAGAGAGAGAGCGC
>NC_092864.1:346529-347472 GCF_032062135.1 Pyxicephalus adspersus | reverse complement strand
AGAGCGCAGTGACTGGAGAAGAGACCACTGATCAGAGAGAGAGCGCAGTGACTGGAGAAGAGACCACTGATCAGAGAGAGAGCGCAGTGACTGGACAGGAAACTGCTCATCACAGATAATAGAAGGACAGGTGACAGCTGTTTTTACATACAATATAAGAGTCAACCAAAAACTGGAGAGAGGACTCGTCTTCCTTGTACATCATACAAGAGACATCCAGGAGTGACAGCAGGCTAAGGTGAGTGCATAGCCTGCATCATGAGAGTGTCCAGAATTAGGGAAAGCAAAGACAGTCAGAAATCAGGGAGAAGAAAAATTGTTAGTCAGACACAGAAACGACTGCTGATCAGGGAGAGACTGTTGGAGGTCAGAGAAAGGAGAGTCTTAAACAATTCACCAAGGTCACACGTGGCCGGTCCGGTATCTGTGTGACACTATGTGGGGTGTAAAATAGTACACCAGGGTAATACGTGGCCGGTCTGGAATCTGTTTGACGCTTTGTAGAGTATAGAATGGTACACCAGTATGAGACGTGGCCAGTCCGGTATCTGTGTGACACTATGTGAGGTGTAGAATGGTAGACCAGGGTCAGACGTGGCCGGTCCGGTATTTGTCTGGTCCGCATACAATGTCAGAAATGTCCATTCCGGTATCTGTGTGACACGATGTAGGGTGTAGAATGGTATTACAGTATGAGACATGGCTTGGCCAGTATCTGTGTGACACTATGTGAGGCATAAAATGGTACACCAGGGCCAGAAGTGGCCATTCCAGTATCTGCGTCATATTATGTAGGGTGTAGAATAGTACATTAGGGTCAGACGTGGCGACCAGTATCTGTGTCATACTATGTAGGGTGTAGAATAGTACATTAGGGTCAGACGTGGCCGGTCCAGTATCTGTGTCATACTATGTAGGGTGTAGAATAGTACATTAGGGTCAG
>NC_092864.1:338862-343527 GCF_032062135.1 Pyxicephalus adspersus | reverse complement strand
GGTCCAGTATCTGTGTCATATTATGTAGGGTGTAGAATAGTACACCAGGGTCAGACGTGGCTGGTCCGGTAATGACTGTGTGGTGGTCAGACATATTTCTATGTGTGCTGCTGTGTACAGTCCTCCAGACGTGAGCAGTCCTGTTAAAGTCTCCCGTTGTCTCTTTTAGGGGCCCGATGAAGCTGGACAGCAGTTCCCGGCTGGCCTGTTCCCCAGCACAGAAAGAAGGCTATTTGCTGAAGAAGGGCAGTCGCCACGCCTCTTACCACCGCCGGTGGTTTCTGCTATGTGGAAATCTTCTGCTCTACTGGGAACGCCAGGGAGATCCACAGCCTCTGGGCCTCATCCTATTAGAGGGAAGTTCTGTCACTTTGAGGAACTCCAAGCTGGAATTTGCCTTTTCCATTTGCTCCGTGTCACGTGTCTACAAAATGGCAGCAGAGAGTCAGAAGGACCTGGAGCTGTGGGTGCGGGCATTACTCAGTGCCAACCTGGGCTACACCAAGGCTCTTCTTGGGGAACTGCGTGGCCAGTATCTGGGCCTCACACAAAGCCACACAGAACGTACATCCAAACAGGCAGGGGCCTACGCCCCCGAGGAACCAGAATGGGAGGCGGAGTTTGGCCATCTGCACCAATGGTTGGGGAAGGAAATCCAATCACTGAAAAAAATCAACCTCATTGACTTCTCATGAAAACTGTATGACATGTGCCAAAGAGAAATAAAGTGATCATGTGACTTCCTGGACCTATCACAAATAAGATCAGATTATTCCACGTGGAAAGAGAAGGGAATCTGATAATAAAGTAATAATGTGTTGCAAAAATTTACTCTGCCTACAGATGGCGCTAATATAAAATGATTTCCTGTTCCTCCTTCCAATGGGATACAAAAGTCACCCCTGTCCGTGCCTGCACATTCACCGCTTCATTTTCAGGCAATGAGGTCACAAATAGACTTCTATGGAGGGCAGAGGTGGCAGTGAAGTATAGAATTGTGAAGAAAGGTGCAGGGCCCACATATTATATTACCACTATTTCAGGGCCCCCTTATCAATAAAGAGATCCCACTAAAGGGTCCCTGTCACTTACACGTTACTGATCACTGTTAGTGAGGAATGATCCCCCGAAGTCTGCTGAGAATCAAACACTTCCTGGAATGTCCAGCTGTTTAGTTCTGCACCCATTGCAGCATACAATACAAACATGGCGGGGTCCATAGGAGGGACCCCCAGCAGCTGCTATGGACACGGAAGTCAGCACACGGGGGGGTAATTCCTCTTCTGTGGTATTACCTGCATTCAGGAATTGAATACAGTGAGCAGTTGTCAGACACTTCCTGATGTTTTCTTTGCTGTAATCTCTTTCAGGCCACTAATATGTCACAAGCTTGAGCCAGAAGCCTGAACCCAAATAAAGGAGAACCCTGTCCCCACCATAGGACACCACACCAAGGCTGCTGTACCCCAGTCTTATAAGATCACTTTGTTCATGTGTCCCATAATCCTGTGCTGGCCACTGGTGGCTTCCCAAAATACCAGGTGCCTGTCCCGTTCCCTCTGAGGTGACCCAGCACAGGCATGGGAGTCACAAACTATGAGCTCCACCAGAACCATGACACAATGCAATGACACTCGGCTTAGGGTTAGATCTCTGTAATGTTGTAGCCAGGACGAGGAGTAACAGCAATGCAGGTTGACCCCCCCCTTACACACTGTACCCTAAATCCTCACACACATCCATAATATTAAATATGATCCAGTTCCAATCTTCAGTGCAGGAGAAGCTGTTGCACGCTGGGGGGGCCCAGATGAAATGTATCATGCAACCCATTAAGGACAACAAAGACGGTGCAATGTGACAATAGTAATATTCAGAGACAGCAAGAGCAAAGACAAGAGAGTGTGCAGAGGTGAGACAGGAAGCACGGAGCAGAGATCACAGGGTGGAGCAGAAACCATAAGATAAATCCCAAGGGTAAAGCAGAGAGGGCCGAGGGCGAAGCAGAGAACTAAAGAGGGAAGGAGAGGCGCAAAGGATGGGGCAGGGACGGGGGCGCAAAGGAAAGGATGGCGCAGAGACGGGGGCGCAAAGGATGGCGCGGAGACGGGGGCGCAGAGACGGGGGCGCAAAGGATGGCGCAGAGACGGGGGCGCAAAGCAGCAGCATGCGTTTATGGCAGCAATACAGCATGACTGAGCAGGTTGGTTTCTTCTCATAGAATAGACAAAGAAATATACATATATGTACATACAAATACAAGACCGGTGTTGTCCTATGCTCTAGGTGCAGAGTGCAAAGCTCTGCCTTGTTCCAGAATAAATTCAGAGGGTCAGATCTGAATCCAGTTATCAGAGGCTCTCATGTATACACCACACTCACAGATCATCATGTAAAAACAAAGCAACCAGAATATATACAAATAAAACTGAATACCTGAAGTGCAGGGGGCAGGGGGCATGCACAGAGCAGAGGAGAGAGGGGGGCAGGAGCGAAGTGCAATCTTCTCAGGGTTGTAAACATAAACAGTTTCCTTTACTCAATGTGGAGTGCAAACACTTCATGAACCTCTCTGCCTGTACACAAGGCACTGCCATGGCATGCACCACAGCCCACTGCACAAAGGGCACTCGGGGAGGGAATGAATAAGTATGACAGAATAAAGGGAAGACTTGGAGTGTTAGTCTTCAGCAAGTAGCCAGCAAAAGCTGGGGGAGTTAGGCAGAGCTCAGAGGTTATACAGACCTGTTTTTCTCTACCCCCCCCCCATGTTTCTATAGCTGAATTATACACGCAAAAATGAATTTACATGGCTAGCAAAGCCAATGTCTTCACACCGGAAAATTCTGAAATTTTAACTTGCTGGGGTTATCCCAGGAAATGTCGAAGAATGTTTATAGGATGCTTAAGTCAATATTGAAATGGGATGGGGAGAGGAATGGGGGGAGATAAAGGGACAATGGAGTGGAGGTCCTACAGTTCCAGGTTTTGGAGCAGTTAATACCTATACCACAATCAGAGGGTATGAGCCAGAGTGAGCACCTTACAGGCCAGAGTATCAGGATAGGCCAGCCTGAGCAATGTCTGTCTTCATGGGGGGGGATCAAGGAGGGCCTTGCTGGAGGTAACACTGATCCAAAATAAAAATGTGTCCTGTCTTGCAGGACGTTTCCTAGAGGACCTCCCTCTCTCCATAAGACTATCCAGTGACTGACACACAGTTCCACTTGCTATCCGTTGACCACAATGTGGTCCTTTAGAAATATGTATCATCTGTTGAGCCGGTGCCACTTTTGCGAGTGGAATCAGCGGCTGGGGAGGACGCCTCCTTGCGTCGGAAAGAAATTTTCCTTTCTTTCTTCTGTTTGGCTTCTGCTTTTTCCTTCTCTTTCTGAAGTCTCTTTTCTTCTTTTTCTTTCTGTTTCTCTCTCTCTTTCTCCCTTCTCCGCTCACGCTCTCTCTCTTCTTTTTCTTCCTTCTCTCTTTTCTTCTCCCGTTCCCGGTCTTCCTTCTCTTTCTTCTTATCGTGCTCTTTCTGCTTTTCTTTGCCTTTCTTGGTGGCCTCTTTGGGTGGCCCCAATGGTGCTTTATTGGCTGTAGGAGAAGGCAGTACGGGGTGCAGACCCTCAGACACCACCACAGACTCTGGTTGGAGGGCGAGGGCAGGACTGGTGGGAGGGGAGGGCCTCCGAAGGCTGGATAGGCTGAGCCGACTACCACTCAGGGCTGGGTTCAAGCGCAGTTTTTCCTCGTGAATTTGCCGGGCTCCATGTAAGCGGCGTGAGGGCCGATACTGTAACTCTCCGCGGTTTTCTCTCCACTTGCGCAGCTGTGTGTTGCTTTCCCTCTCTATAAGAGCATCTGTTACTGCGAGGGCACTCACCTACAAAGTCAAATATAAATGCCATAAAAAGTAAGAATTCTGAAACGGACGGTGCAAAAAGATAGTCACAAAAAATAAAGCGAAGCAGAAGTAAAGCAGAGATTGTGCAAAGCGGATCAGGGCCCTGGAAGGCTGCAAAATATAAAAAGGGAACAGAGATGGAAACTCACCTCTGGCAGAAGAATTTCTTCCTGCATACAGTGAGGTGGAAGACTCCGTAACTTCTCCATCGTCTCATACATGCCTTGGCAGCTTCGCAGCTTGTCCACTGACCCCAGAGTGTGCCGCAGCAATACAAGCCCAACCCGGAAAACAATCTTCACCCCTACAAGTGAGGGAGAGGTCAGAAAGTTCTATGTATTCCATACAGCACCCTGCTTGTATCAATAAACTCACCTTCACAGAAGAACATATCCCAGACACGCAGAACAGAGGACCAAGGAAGTGTACGGGAGAAGATACACATGAACCACTCTGTCATATACAAGATGGGGTCAATCTTAAACTTCTTCAGATGTCTGTAAGCCATGGGACAAACTCTGCGCAACAGGGCAAAGAAAATCTCCCCATCCAGCTGTATGGCCTCCTGTCAGTGCAGAGGTAACAAAGTGAGAAAAAAGACAACAACCGTACACAGGAATGGGGGTGAGAGAGTGCAGAGACCGGAAGGGCAGACAGTCAGCAGGGGTAGTGGGGGCAGAGGACACAGGGCAGACAGTCAGCAGGGGTAGTGGGGGCAGAGGACACAGGGCAGACAGTCAGCAGGGGTAGTGGGGGCAGAG
>NC_092864.1:327942-338363 GCF_032062135.1 Pyxicephalus adspersus | reverse complement strand
GGAAGGGCAGACAGTCAGCAGAGGCAGTGGGGGCAGAGGACACAGGGCAGACAGTCAGCAGGGGTAGTGGGGGCAGAGACCGGAAGAGCAGACAGTCAGCAGAGGTAGTGGGGGCAGAGGACACAGGGCAGACAGTCAGCAGAGGCATATTTCTTACCAGGCCAGCACTGTAATATCCTGGAAGATATTTGTCACAGATTTGCACCAAACACCAAAACGCTTGCTGTGGGGCCAGACAAACAATTTTAGGGTAAATACATTTATAACACAATCTCTGGTGACAGCAATGAAATCACAATTATTACCTCAGCTGGCATGTGCATCAACAACACTGCGGCCACTGGAGCTTGTGCCTGGCAATACCCTTCCTCCGGACGGTACACTGTGTATGCTTTTAGTATTCGGTACAAGTCCTGCTGCCTTATGGGGTACAATCATATTATACGGGGGGGGGGCAGAAAAAACGAGAAGAGGTCACAAGATTATTTACTGACTACAGATCCCCTAATCCCCTGTATAACGCAACTCAACAATTTCCTTCTCTCACCACCACTTACCCCTGACCCCCCCCCATCTGTAGACCACCACTTACCCCTGCCACCCATCTGTAGACCACCACTTACCCCTGCCACCCATCTGTAGACCACCACTTTTATCCTGTTGCTTCTCTTACCTCAAACTGCCATTTGCAGCTTACCCTCTGCCTTATGCCTGCTTAATTCATACCCTGCAACTGCCCTCAAAGACCAACACCCTGCACCAACCTCACCCAGACTACCACCCCCAACAACTTCAACTCACCCATGGCCCCCACGTGCAGCAAACATTTCATGGAATGGGAACTGCCGGTGCAGATCCTTCTCTATCACATCCAGCCATTTGGGGTCTCCAGGTTGTCTCTCCAACTCCTGCAACAACACCAATCATACAGAAATGATAGAGGACAGGAACATACCCTCATACAATATGTACACATGGAACAATATACAGCCCATGGATGGCACAAATTATATACAATAACGGCAGATAGCACATACTGGTAATATACAACCCGGGGGACGGTGCACACCTGATAATATACAACCCGTGGGGGACGGTGCACATGTCATACAATTACCTCAAATTTTCCCGGGTTCTTGTTCAGGAGATCATAACCGTTGCAGAGGTATTGCCATGCTCGTGCACGCAAAGATGATGGTATCCCTTTTCTACACCGCAGTTTCACCTGCACAAGAGACAGAAATAAAAGACAGCTCGTCTCTGGCCTCTACTATTCTGTCCTACCAGGGGGTGCAACCCCTATGGATGGCAGAGATCATTTTTACCTTCTGAAAGCGCCGAGTCAGCCATTTGTCCCAATGATTGAACATGTCCAGCCACTTCAGCTCTCTCTGTCTGGCAATTTCCACAGAAATGGAAGTCTCCCTGCAAGAGAAAGTGAACATCACGTCCCTTTCCTGAAATTCATCATGCCATCCCTGACCATTGCTGTCCCATTCCTGAAATTCATCATGCCATCCCTGACCATTGCTGTCCCATTCCTGAAATTCATCATGCCATCCCTGACCATTGCTGTCCCATTCCTGAAATTCATCATGCCATCCCTGACCATTGCTGTCCCATTCCTGAAATTCATCATGCCATCCCTGACCATTGCTGTCCCATTCCTGAAATTCATCATGCCATCCCTGACCATTGCTGTCCCATTCCTGAAATTCATCATGCCATCCCTGACCATTGCTGTCCTATTGGACTCTAACCCATCCATCTCATCCAACAACATCCCACTCCTGACCACCAATCTCCCATCACTGACCATTGCCATCCCATCATTTCTGACCATCCATGTCCCATTCCAAACCTCCCCTATGCAGTGTCCTTTCCAGACCCTTTTAGTCAGGCGCACTGCCCGGCACGACATTTTTTTGGGGCCTTCAATTAGGCAGCGCCAGACGAGGGCCGCCAGAGGGGGGGCTGCCAGAGGGGGGCCTTATAGCACTCTCCTTGCAGCAATGTGAAGTTTCCCGGGTTTGGCCTGGTAATTTCCTATAATTCATTGTAAATCTGAGGCTGCAAGTATCTGAAATCCCTTCCTAGCTATGTTGGTGAGAAGGAAGTGACTTCGAGGATATTCGGTTTACACAATATATGTAAAATATAAATGTTTCAGCTAAAACTTCATAAACTTTTGTCTCACACTGACTGTGCAACGCATGGAGGAGTGGCGGCCATAAGCTGTGTAAAGCTCCTGACAATGAAAGTCATCTATATATTTTATGATGATCCTTGGAAATGGTTGCTTTGTGCTGATGATGTTTTTCTCATTCTTATATCTTCCTGCAATCCCTTCATTTCTAGAGAACTTGTGTTTCGTTGCCAATTTTTTCTAAATTTCAAATTACACCCCAAAAACACAGGAAGTGGGGTCACCACAGTCCAAAGATGATAGAGGAGGGGGAGGGCAATGAAACGTTGAAGCAAAATATAGGTGGTGGGGGGGGATTATAGAGGTCACTGGACACCAATGGCAGGGCAATCACTGTAATTCCCCCCTCGCCCCTCCCACCCCTGTAATTCCCCTCTGCCCTCCTCCCTTTACTATTACCCCACATCTGCCATAGAAGGGCCACCCATCTGCCCATGCTGCCCCCAGACACAGCAGCGTCCCCCCCCCATTGCTGCCCCCTGACACAGCAGGCCCCCCTTCATGCTGCCCCCTGACACAGCAGCCCCCCCTTCATGCTGCCCCCTGACATGACACGTGTGTAGCTGATACATACCCGTTGCCGCTGTACTGATTTCCTCCCAGGAAGCCATATTTGTCGGTCCTGCGGTAGGGCATGCCGTTGATCTCAGAGTCTGAGCCCAGGGAGCTGGCATCATCCAGATGGGTGAGAGATTCCAGGGTGCCCGACATCAGGCTGACAGAGTCCAGGTAGCTCAGGGTGTCCGGGGCCGGGGCCTTGGACCTGAAGCTGGATAAAGAAGCGGTCTCGTAGCTGAGAGATGATTCGTGTTCCCGGATAGAAGGAGCGTGACCGGGATACAGGGAAGATCGTGGCGGAATGGGAAGTGGGGGCTTGGAGGACATATTCCTATGACTTGGAGACAGCGATGTCCCCATTGGAGTGGGCTGAGCAGAAGGCTGACCTATTGGAGCATTGCTTGTCTGGGGGGAGGGACCAACAGGTAAAGCCTTGTCCTTCTCTGCGGCGTCCTGTGCGAGCTGAGAGGTGGCAGCAGATGGACCAATCACAGCGCCCGGTACCTTGGCATGTGGAATTGTTGCCCCGGTGCTCGTGTTTTCTGGTGGGGGGGCAGTAATATTTAGGGGGTTCTCTTGTGTTGGAGGCTCTATGGCTGCCAGGGGTGGTGGAGGGGCCACGTTCTCAGCAGTGGTATCGGGCATGACAGGTGCCACTATTGTCACTTCCTCAGGTAATGCACCACGCTTATGCAAAAACGATGCCACGGCGCCCGGGGCCTGCTGTCCGCCATCTTGGATTGATGACATTTCCTTTATTGCGCTAGTATCAGACCCAGTTGTATTTTGGCCCTGAGATAGAACGTGGGGCATTGGTGCATCAAGCGGGGACAATATCCTCTGTGCCGCCATGTGTTCTGGAGGTTGTGTCCCCGGGGTATGTATTGCACTGTCCTGCCCTGGAGGTGACACCCGGGGTATTGGGGTTTCCTGCTGCAGTCCAGTGTTATTGGGTATTGGAGGGGCCCCCAGGGGTGCAATCTCCGGGGCTCTTCTGGGCATCACCCATACTGGTCTGATTTGTGGGGCTTTTCTTGGAGAGTCCCTCAGGGGTGGGGCCTCCTCTTCTGGCCTAGCTTCTCCATTGGTCACCATCGTCTGGCTCTTTCTTGCCATACACTGTTGGGGGAGTGGCCCCAGATCAGGGACCCCCGGGGGGCTTTTAGGGGGTGGTATGGGCCCCAACATAGGCACAGCAGGGGTACTGTCAGTAACTAGGGGGCCCTGGATCTTTGGCATGGTATATTGTGGTGATTGGGGCCCCTGGATCTCTGGCTTGGCATATTGGGGCCCCTGGATCCCTGGCTTGGCATATTGGGGCCCCTGGATCCCTGGCTTGGCATATTGGGGCCCCTGGATCTCTGGTTTGGCATATTGGGGCCCCTGGATCTCTGGCTTGGTATTTTGGGGCCCCTGGATCTCTGGCTTGGTATTTTGGGGCCCCTGGATCTCTGGCTTGGTATTTTGGGGCCCCTGGATCTCTGGCTTGGTATATTGGGGCCCCTGGATCTCTGGCTTGGTATATTGGGGCCCCTGGATCTCTGGCTTGGTATATTGGGGCCCCTGCATCTCTGGCTTGGTATATTGGGGCCCCTGATCCAATACACTGGGGGTACTCACAGGAGGTTGGGGCCCCTGGCCCTCCAGGTCAGTACTCTCTGTGACCCCAAGGCCGGGTGTGGAGACAGAGCGCCCCTCCATAACTATGAGCACCCTCTGGGTGACAGTGGTCTTCTCGGGGGTCCCTGGCTGCCCTCCGCCCTCACTGGGTTCTCTGGGGGGCCGGCGCTCCATGGAGCCTTTCCGAGGAGGCGGCACAGGCCGGGGCCCCGGCGGGGAAGAGCAGGGCCCGGGCAGAGGTGGCTCCATGTCGGGGCTCAGCGGCGCTCACCGGCCCAAATGACAGCGGAGAGAAGCCACCAATCCCTGCCGAGCCCTGCCAAAACATTGGCCAATCAATGATCGACAGGAACAGAGATGCGCCCGGGATTTAGCCAATTACATAGCTGGATACATACGGCTGGCAGAGAGCTAGTGAAAGATTGATAGTGAGTGGCTAAAGGAGATAATTTGACCAATCATAAGCAAGAAGAGTACGAGGCACAAAAGGGAGGAGCCCGGATCCAGGAAAAGGAAGTAGCGGTCTCTGAAGAAAGGGTGGAGTCTCAACCAATCAGTGCCCTGCGCCTGGCCACCAGTCCAATCAGCTTCAGGCGGGGGACATACTAGGAAGTGAGGTAATTGCCTCTGTCAATAACTTTATTTAGAACCTAGGAGAGAACATGGAGGCTGTTACATGTAAACAATCCTCTTCCCATCACCATACAAATCCCGCCCCTAACTCCTCCTCAATAATAATAAACCCGCCCCTCTCTTCTCCTTCAATATAAATACTCCGGGCCTACCTGCCTCTCCCAATACAAACCCCGCCCACAAAAACGCCCCTTTGCAAAAACACTCCCTTCTCCCTCCCTGCACCCCTCATGTACCCATTTCTGCACCCCAATATATACCCACCCCCACCTACACCTCCCTACACCCCAATATATACTAATCCCACTTACATCTCTGACATGGTTAAAAAATACTCCCCCTGCCGCTCTCTCCGCTCCTCCAATGACTACTAATGACTTCCTCACTCATAACCTCATCACACGCACGGATACAAGACTTTTCTAGAGCTGCCCCTTCTCTCTGGAATGGTCTCCTCGTCCTATTCGGCTTGCTCCTACTTTCTGCTCATTTAAAAGAGCACTCAAAACCCATTTATTCAAACTTGCCTACCCGGCTTCTTCTGTCTTCTGAAACCATCACTACTTCCCACGTCTACATATCTCCCATCCTATTGTGTGTGAAATTCCCCACCTACTAGATTGTAAGCTCTTCGGGGCAGGGTCCTCTCCTCATGTATCACTGTCTGTATTAGTCTGTCATTTGCAATCCCTATTTAATGTACAGCGCTGCGTAATATGTTGGCGCTATATAAATCCTGTTTAATAATAATAATAATAATAACCCACACCTACCCCCCTTATCTACCCCTTCCTGCACCCCAATATATATCCACCCCTACCTATCCCCCTTATCCACCCCTTCCTGTACCCCAATAAATACCCGCCTACACCCCCTGCACCCCAATATATACCCACCCCACCTACACCTCCCTACACCCCAATAAATGCCCACCCCACCTACACCTCCCTACACCCCAATATATACTCACCCCCACCTACCCCATTATCTATCCCTTCCTGCACCCCAATATACACCCACCCCCATCTACACCTCCTTGCACCCCAATATATACTCACCCCCACCTACCCCCCTTATCTATCTCTTCCTGCACCCCAATATATACCCACCTACACCTCCCTACACCCCAATATATACTCACCCCCACTGACCCCCCTTATCTACCCCTTCCTGCACCCCAATATATTAACCCTACATTCCCCTCCCTCATGTACCCTTTTCTGCACCCCAATATATACACACCTCCACATACCCCCTTTTCTTCCCCATCCTGTACCCCAAAAATATACTCATCCCTACCTACCCCTCCCTCATGTACCCAGTCCTGTACCCCAATATATGCCCACCCCCACCTACACCTCCCTCATTTTCCACTTCTCTGCACTCCAATATACACCCATCCCTATACCCTAATATATACCCTATGTACCCCTCCTGCATCCCAAATACAGGAAATTATATCTTGGGGTTTAAGAAGGAATATCCTGGGGCTGCAATGGGGTAAGAAGGGATATTCTGGGGCTTGAGTGGGGTATAAATGGGTATCCTGGAGTGGGGTAAGAAGGAATATCCTAAGTCTAAAGGGGGGGGTAAGAAGGGATATTCTGGGGCTTGAGTGGGGTATAAATGGGTATCCTGGAGCGGGGTAAGAAGGAATATCCTAAGTCTAAAGGGGGGGGTAAGAAGGGATATTCTGGGGCTTGAGTGGGGTATAAACGGGTATCCTGGAGCTGGAGGGGGGTAAGAAGGAATATCCTAAGTCTAAGGGGGGGGTAAGAAGGAATATTCTGGGTCTGGAGGGGGTAAGCAGGAATATCCTGGGGCTGAAGGGGTGAAAGATGGGATATCCTGGGGTGGAAATGGGGTAAGAATGGATATCCTGGAGCCTGGAGGGGGGTAAGAAGGAATATTCTGAGTCTGCAATGGGGAAATTTCATAGGGCTGGAGGGGGGTAATAAGGAATATCATGGTGTTGGAGTGGTGTAAGAAGGGATATCCTGGGATTGGGGGGGGGGGGGGGGGGGGATAAGGAGAGATATCCTGGGGCTGAAGGGGGATAAGGAGAGATATCCTGGGGCTGAAGGGGGATAAGGAGAGATATCCTGGGGCTGAAGGGTGGTAAAAAGGAATATGCTGGGGCTAGAGTTGGGTAAAAAGGGATATCCTTGGGCTAGATTGGGGTAAAAAGGCATTTCCTGGGGCTGGAGTGGGGTAAGAAGGAATATCCTGTGGCTGGAAGGGGGTATGAAGAGATATCCTGGCTCTGGATTGAGGTAGAAAGGGATGGCCTGGGACTGGAGGGGGTAAGAAGAGTTTTCCTGGTGCTGGAATGGGGTAAGAAGGAATATGCTGGCACTGGAAGGGGGTATGAAGAGATATCTTGGGGCTGGAATGGGGTAAGAAGGGATTTCCTGGGGATGGAGGGGGGTAAGAAGAGATATCCTGGGACTGGAGTGGGGTAAGAAGAGATATCCTGGGACTGGAGTGGGGTAAGAAGAGATATCCTGGGACTGGAGTGGGGTAAGAAGAGATATCCTGGGGCTGGAATGGGGTAAGAAGGAATACCCTAGGGCTGTGTGATTATGGCCCACCTGGTGATGGTACATGGACTGACCTTTATCTGGGGGGCCCGGGGGACAAATCTCAGGGCCAGAGACCCTGCCAATGGATATACAGTAATACTACTGATGGTATTAGCTCCCCTTAGAGGGCTTTTTTACAGTAACAGCAGCTGGCAGGACGGATGCGGAGTGTACTGCCAGTGGGAAAGGGGGGGGGGGGGGGTGATATTCAATGTCTCCCTCAGATAGCGCCACCGTGCTGTCCCCTCCGGAACTAATTTGTAAATTACCCTCTCAGGAAATAGAGGGGTTCAGTGCTCATCTCCTTCTAGGGGCTCAATATTACCAGGGTAACCCCAAAATAACGGGGTGACAACCTCTGTGCACCCCAAATGGGTTATATATATTACAATGTCTGCAGTAAGGATCCACCATGGGTGATTCTGCCACAACAGAGGAGGGGGTGACACCAGGGAGGGCAACAGCTGGGAAAACCTTCCCTGGACAGGTGGAGGAAAGGAGCCATACTGTCCCCACCACAAGTGCTCACCCATCATCCTAGGGGTCACTACAAGTGCCAGCCCCTCACCCATCATCCTAGGGGTCACTACAAGCACCCATCATCCGGGGGAGACTACAAGTCCCAGCATGTCCCAGCCCCTCACCCATCATCCGGGGGAGACTACAAGTCCCAGCATGTCCCAGCCCCTCACCCATCATCCGGGGGAGACTACAAGTCCCAGCATGTCCTATTATTTTTAATATGTCAGCCTTTACTGCTGATGAAAGGTCAAGTCTTATTGGTTGCTGCCCTGAGCAGTGGATAGTATGGATCTGATTGCTTGTTCCCAACATTGTATTTCCGTTGTATAGTTCTAACGGTTGCTATGGGTTACCACATTATGGAGTATGTGTGACATGTGTAAGGTGGGGGAGGGGTGACAGCTGCGTCCATCAGAGCTGGGACAAAAATACCCCGATGTCCTGGGGAGGAATTGTCATGTATGGAGTTCTATGTACACCGCCACGGACTATAGCAGCCCCACGCACATCTCAATAATATACGGCTCATGATGCCGTGGGTGGGCTTGTATCATGTGACCTGCACTGGGGGGAGGCTTTTTTTTTTTAGGGGGCCACATTGACAGGTGATCAGATGTGGGGGTGCAAAACAGCGTGCACCAGGCACCAATCACAACAATGCCAATACTGGGGGTGGGGTATGGAGTTTGTTCACTATCCCCTCCTCAATGGAACAAAACCACCGGCTACCCTGGCTGGGGCAGAAAGTTCCGACGCCCTAATGGAGGGGAATTCCAAGAAAGCGGCATTCCATGTCATGTGACGCCGGATTTACCCCACCCCACCCCATTTTTATGGTGTCCATATGGGAGAGGGTTGGCCCCATGGTGTCCATATGGGGGGGGGGGGGCAGAGTTCTGATCAGCAGTTCTTCCTTATTCCAATTTATGGGCCTTAATTTAAATCCCGACCCCACATTACTCCCTCATTCAGCAGGAGGGGAGCTCACATTTTTGAGGTTTGCTAAATTTACTCAAAAAAGACTCTGGAAATCCACTAACCCAAACCTGACCCCAAACCTGACACCAAACCCAGCCCGGACCCAAAAACCCCAAACCTAACCCCAACTTCAACCCTAATTCAGACCCCAAACCTAACCCCGACCCTTCTTCAGAACCCAAATCTAACCCTGATCCCAAGCCTAACACCAACCCGAACTCTAATTCAGACCCCAAACCTAACCCCGACCCTATCCCCAAACCTGACCCCCCAACCCTGACCCTAAACCTGACACCAAACCTAGCCTGGACCCAAAAATCCCAAACCTAAGCCCGACCCTAACCCCTAACCTAACCTTGACCCAAAAACCCCAAACCTAACCCCAACCTCAACCCTAATTCAGACCCCAAACCTAACCCTGACCCTAACCCCAACCCTTCTTCAGAACTCAAACCTAAGCCTGACCCTAACCCCAAACCTAAGCCCGACCCCAACTCTAATTCAGACCCCAAACCTATCCCCAACCTCAACCCTAATTCAGACCCCAAACCTAACCCTGACCCTATTCCCAACCCTGGCCACAACCCCAACACTGACCCTAAACCCAAACCTAACCCCAACCCTAATTCAGATCCCAAACCTAACCCTGACCCAACCCCAAATCTAAACCCCAACCCTAACCCCCAACCAAACCCCAACCCTGACCACAGTCCCAACACTGACCCCAACCCTAACCCAGACCTCATGATCTGTTACTTTCCATGAACCCTGAGTAAGGACTCCCATACACTAGCCCCATGGAAGGGGCCCTATGAGTCATCCAATGACCCCAAATCTTCCAGGGGTCCATTGCTTTGATTCCAGGTGATGGAGGGGGTTCGAGACTTTCTTATCTTGGGGGTGTTGTAGTGCTGTAAACCCAATGTGTAATCATATTCATAAAAGGGCAAACGTGGCAAAAAAAGAGACCAGAACAATTAAAAGAACCCCCACACACATACAACGGAAATAGGGAACATCTGCACATAACAGGCCAGAGGGTTATAGAAGGGCCCTTGGGTATAAGCAGGAGAAAAAATCTTACCCCACCCACAATGGTCCCCCTGGTCTCCTCCATTGCACATCATTTAAGCAAAAGAGGGTGTTAGAGATGGATGGGGATAGAAATGGCTGGGAGAAAAGGAATGGATGGGGGAGCAATGGATGGGGGGATAGGAATGGATGGGGGAGCAATGGATGGGGGGATAGAAATTGATAGTCGAGCAATGGATGGGGGGATAGGAATGGATGGGGAAGCAATGTATGGGGGAGCAATGGATGGG
>NC_092864.1:323774-327634 GCF_032062135.1 Pyxicephalus adspersus | reverse complement strand
TGGGGGAGCAATGAATGGGGGGATAGGAATGGATTGGGGAGCAATGGATGGGGGGATAGGAATGGATGGAGTGAGCAAAGGATGGGGGGATAGGAATAGATGGGTGAGCAATAGATGGGGGGCTGGGAATAGATGGGGGAGCATTGGTTGGGGAGATAGGAATGGATGGGGGGATAGAAATGGATTAGGGAGCTATGGATGGGGGTGCAATGTATAGGGGGATCGGAAAGGATGGGGAAGCAATGGATGGGGGGAAAGGAATGGATGGGGGAGCAATGGCTGGAGAGATAGAAATGCATATGGGAGCAATGGATGGGGGATAGGAATGTATAGAGGAGCAATGAATGGGGGGATAGGAATGGGGCAATAGGAATGTATGGGGGTGCAGAGAATGGGGGATAGGAATGTAGAGGGGAGCAATGTATGGGGGATAGGAGTGCATGGGAGAGCAATGGATAGGGGGATGAATGTATGGGGGTGCAGAGAATGGGGGATAGGAATGTAGAGGGGAGCAATGTATGGGGGATAGGAGTGCATGGGAGAGCAATGGATAGGGGGATTGAAAAAGATGGGGGAGCAATAGATGGGGGGATAGGAATGGATGGAGTGAGCAATGGATGGGGGGGATAGGAGCAGATGGGGGAGCAATGAATGGGGGATTTGGAATGGATCGAGGGGGCCGTCTATTGCTATCCTCCTATCTATTCATTTTCCCCTATTCATTGCTAATATTAAACAGGATTTATATAGTGCCAACATATTACGCAGTGCTGTACAATAAATAAGGGTTGCAAATGACAGACGAATACAGACAGTGGTACAGGAGGAGAAGACTCCATACATTCCTATGGGGGGGGGGATAGACATGGATGGGGAAGCAATGGATGGTGAGCAAAGGATGAATGGGTAAGGAATGGATGAAGGATAGGAATGGATTGGGGAGAAATGGATGGGGGGATAGGAATGGATAGGTGAATAGCAATGTATGGGGGGATCGGAGTGCATGGGGGAGCAATGGATAGGGGGATAGAAAAAGATGGGGGAGCATTGGGTGGGGGGATAGGAATCGATGGAGTGAGCAATGGATGGGGGGATAGGAAAAGATGGGGGAGCAATGAATGAGGGATTAGGAATGGATGAGGGGGCAATGGATGGGGGGATAGGAATAGATGGGGGAGCAATGAATGTGGGATTAGGAGTGGATGGGGGAGCAATGGATGGGCGGATAGGAATGGATGGGGGGGCAATGGATGGGGGGATAGGAATGGATAGGTGGATAGCAATGGATGGGGGGATAGGAATGTATGGGGAAGCAATAGATGTAGGAGTAGCACTGGATGGGGGGATAGGAATGGATGGAGGAGCAATGGATGGGGGTTAGGAATGGATGGAGGATATAAATATATGAGGGAGCTATGGGTGGGGGAATAGGAATTTATGGGGGATAGGATTGGTTGGGGGTATAGCAATGGATGGAGGGATAGGAATGGATGATGGAGCAATGGATAGGGGGATAGATATGAATGGGGTAAGGAAAAAGATGGGGGAGCAACGGGTGGGGGCGATAGGAATGGATGGGGTAGCAATTGATGGGGGATAGGAATGGATGGGGGAACAATGGATGGAGGGATAGATATGGATGGAGGGATAAGAATGGATGAGGGGATAGGAATGGATGGGGGAGCAATATGGGGGAATAGTAATGGATGGGGGAGCAATGGATGGGGGGATAGGAATAGATGGGGGAGCAATGGATGGGGGGATAGGAGTAGATGGAGGAGCAATGGATGGGGGATAGGAATGGGTAGGTGATAGGAATGGATGTTGGAATAGATTTGGATGGGGGTATGGGAATTGATGGGTCATAGTATTGGATGGGGGAGCAATGGATGTGGGGATAGATATGAATGGGGGTATAGGAATTGATTGGGGAGCAAAGGATGGGGGAAAAGGAATGGATGGGGGACCAATGGATGGGATGATAGGAATGGATGAGGGAACAGATATTGATGTGGGATAGATTTGGATGGGGGATAGATATGGATGGTGGAATAGGAATGGATGAGGGAGCAATGGATGGGGGGATTGGAATGGATGAGGAAGCAATGGATGGGGGGATTGGAATGGATGGGAGAGCAATGAATGGGGGGAAAGGAATGGATGGGGGAGCAATGTATAGGGGGAACAGAATGGATGGGGGAGCAATAGATAGGTCATAGGAATGGATGGGGGAGCAATGGATGGATGGATAGGAATGCATATGGGAGCAATGGATGGGGGGGATAGGAATGTATAGGGGAACAATGAATGGGGGAATATGAATGTATAGGGGACTAATGGATGGAGGAATAGAAATGGATGGGGGAGCAATAGATGGGGAAATAGGAATGTATGAGGGAGCAGAGAATGGGGGGATAGGAATGTATAGGTGAGCAATGTATGGGGGGATGGTACATGGGGGAGCTATGGATAGGGGGATAGGAATAGATGGGGGAGCAACAGATAAGGGGATAGGAATAGATGGAGGAGCAATGTATGTGGCGATAGATTTGCATGGGGGAGCAATGGATGGGGGATAGGAATGGATGGTGGAGCAATGGATGGGGGGATAGGAATGGATGGTGGAGCAATGGATGGGGGGATAGGAATGGATGGGGGAGCAATAGATGGGGGGATAGGAATAGATGGGGTAGCAATGGAAGGGAAGATAGGAATGGATGGGGAGATAGATATGGATTGGGGTATAAGCATTGATTGGGGAGCAATAGGTGGGGGGATAGGAATGGATGGGAAGCAATGAATGGGGAATAGGAATGGGTGGGGGAGCAATGGATGGGGAATAGGAATAGATGGGGGAGCAATTGATAGGGGATAGGAATGGATGGGGAAGCAATGGATTGGGGGGGATAGGAATGTATGGGGAGCAATGAATGCGGGGATAGGAATGGATGGGAGAGCAATGAATGGGGGAAAGGAAAGGATGGGGGAGCAATGTATAGGGGGATCGGAATGGATGGGGGAGCAATAGATGGGGGATAGGAATGGATGAGGGAGCAATGGAATGATGGATAGGAATGCATATGGGAGCAATGGATGGGGGGATAGGAATGTATAGGGGAACAATGAATGGGGGTATATGAATGTATAGGGGAGCAATGGATGGAGGAATAGAAATGGATGGGGGAGCAATGATTGGAGGGATAGGAATAGATAGGGGAGCAATGGATGCGGAGATATGAATGTATGGGGTAACAATGGATGGGGGGAATAGAAATGGATGGGGGAGCAATAGATGCGGGAATAGGAATGTATGAGGGAGCAGAGAATGGGAGGATAAGAATGTATAGGGGAGCAATGTATTGGGGGATGGTGCATGGGGGAGCTATGGATAGGGCGATAGGAATAGATGGAATAGCAATGGATGTGGCGATAGATATGCATGGCGGAGCAAATGATTGGGGATAGGAATGGATGGTGGAGCAATGGATGGGGGGACAAGAATGGATGGGGGAGCAATAGATGGGGGGCTAGGAATGGATGGGGGAGCAATGGATGTGGGCATAGACATGGATTGGGGTATAGGAAAAGATAGAGGAGCAATGGATGGGGAGATAGGAATGGATGGGGAGATAGTTATGGATTGGTGTATAAGCATTGATTGGGGATCAATAGGTGGGGGGATAGGAATGGATGGGGGAGCAATGGATTGGGGGAATAGGAATGGATGTGGGAGCAATAGATGTGGGGATATATATGGATTGGTTTATAGGAAAAGATGGGGGAGCAATGGATGGGAGGAAAGGAATGGGTGGGGAGATATATTTGGATGGGGGTATAGGTATTGATTGAGGAGCAATGGA
>NC_092864.1:309357-322956 GCF_032062135.1 Pyxicephalus adspersus | reverse complement strand
GATAGGGGAGCAATGGATGGGGGAATAAAAGTAGATGGGGGAGCCATGGATGTGGGGATGGATATGGATGGGGATATGGGAATTGATGGGGGGATAGGAATCAATGTGGGGATAGATTTGGATGGAGGGATAGATATGGATGGGGGAATAGGAATATAAGGGGGAACAATGATTGGGGGGATAGGTATGGATGGGGGGATAGGAATAAATGGGGGAGCAATGGATGGGAAGATAGAAATAGATGGGGACCAATGGATGGGGGGATAGTAATGAATGTTGGGATAGATATGGATGTGGGATAGATATGGATGGGGAAATCGGAATGGATGGGGAGATGGGAATAGATGGGGGGATATATTTAGATTGGGGTATAGGAATGGATGGGGGGATATATATGGATGGGAGTATAGGAATAGATGGGGGGATATATATGGATGGGGGATAGGAATGAGTGGGAGAATATATATGGAGTGGGGGATAGGAATAGATGAGGGGATATATATGGATGGGGGTATAGGAATAGATGGGGGGGGGTCAATGGATGTGGGGATAGGAATGGATGGGGGATAAGAGTGGATGGGGGAATAATGTATGGGGTGATAGGAAATGTAGGGGGTTACTAATAAGTAGAGGAATATGATCTGAGGGGAGGGGATTTAGGTTTGAATGGGGGAATAGCATTTGAGAAGGACAGTATAAGAATTGATAGGGGGAAGGAAATAGATGGGGAGGGGGGATAAGAATGGATATTGAGAATTGGATAAGGGCCATGGACAGGTGTGATAGGAATTGATTGGGGGAGATAGGAATGGATGGGGGTATAGGAATGGAAGGGGGAGCAATGAATGGGGGAATAGGAACGGATGGGAGAGCAATGGATGGGGGAATAGAAATTGATGGGGAGGGGGGATAAGAATGGATAGGGGATAGATATGAATGGGGGATGTGAATTGATACGGGGGTAAAAGTGGATGAAGGAGACAGGAATGAGCAGAGGGGATAGGTATGGGTGCGGAGGGGTGGAGTAAATTAGCAGCAGGAATACATGAGGGGTAAAGAAATGGGGTATATATACTGTATATATTGATAGATGGATGGGGGGGGGGGGTAAAATGAATTGGAATGGTGAACAGCTGGGGATAGGAATTTAGGGGTGAAATAAAAGAATAGCTGGATTTGATTGGAATGGGGGAAGAAATTAAGTGGGGATAAGAGAATGAATGAAGGGGGTTGGAATGGACAGGGCAGATAGGGGTATAGAAATGGGGTTAGGAATGGGATGGGGGTACAAGAATAAATAGGGGGTAAAACAAAGCATCAGACTAAGAATGAAGCTTGAGGTTGGAAGGGTTCCTGGAGGGGGTTGCAATGATTTTTATAAATAGTCTGCTGGCATCTCCCCAGCTGCCTCCACCAAGAATAGAGCGGCCAGAAATAGCCGACACCGAGCTGTGTGCCGGCCTGCTGGAGACACCCTGATATCCTGCTATGTGATAGGACCGCAGTGTGATGGGACCGCAGTGTGATAGGACCGCAGTGTGATTGGACCGCAGTGTGATAGGACCGATGTGTGATTGGACCGCAGTGTGATTGGACCGATGTGTGATTGGACCGCAGTGTGATGGGACCGCAGTGTTATAGGACCGCAGTGTGATAGGACCGCAGTGTGATAGGACCGCAGTGTGATTGGACCGCAGTGTGATATTTGTTGCCCCGTACAGCATTTACCTCCTAGACCTTCGAGTGGTTCTCCCCATTGTTCCTGTGACCCCGAACCCCAGAACTTTCATATTCCCCCTTATATTCCTTATTACATGTACTTACCTTCTATATTTCTGCTGTGTTCTGTGTACTTACCTTCCACCTCTACCTGCTATTACCTTTGTCCATTGCACTTACCTGTGGCCCCCTATACGGCATTATAACCCCTCCCGTACACTGACCCCCACTCATCCTCTCCCCGCAGGCACCAGCAAAGAAGGCCAAGAGAAAGGCAGCAGAAGGAGGTTCCTCCAATGTATTGTCCATGTTCGACCAAACCCAGATCCAGGAGTTTAAGGAGGTAAGTGAGCTGGAGACCCCTGGGGAGCAGGGTGACCCTTTAAATGTGGGGTGGGGGTAGTATTCTGCTGAGGTGCAGGGGAAGGTTGACTATCTATACCCCGTGATGTAAAATGTAGATTTGGGGGCGAGTTGCAGCTCTCTGCAGCCTGAACAATGCAGCTGATTCTCTCATCCAATAAAAAGCTCTGCATTTGCTGTGGTGTGCAGGGCAGGACGTCACAACCTTCTGGGGCAACTTTCTGAGCTCCAGTTATACAGTTATTATTTATGCAGTGTTATCACCCATAGCAACCAAGCACAAATGACTTACCCAGTTTGATGATTGGTTGCTGTGGACACATTGCTCTAAACTTTATTTAAGAAGCCCCCCCAGGGGAGGGCGGAGGGGATCTCCCACACCAGCTGTCGGTGTCACATGTCCGTGGGGTGGGCAGGTGGCACATTCCATGTCACTTAAAAGGAGATGATGGATGGGGACAGGTGTGCCAGGGAAAATGATTAAGGAGGCTTCCGGACCCATTAACTTTACCGTCTTCCTCACCATGTTCGGAGAGAAGCTGAAGGGTGAGCCAGGGCAGTGCCATCTATAAGGGGCAATGTGTGTGTTGGTGGGGGGGGGGGATCAGGGGTCATAAGGGGTAACTATTGTACATCAGGGGAGGGTGGGGGTGATATTTCTGCCTTTCCTGACAATATCTCTCTCCAGGTGCTGATCCTGAGGATGTCATCACCGGGGCATTTAAGGTGCTTGATCCTGAGGCCAAGGGGTCCATCAAGAAGCAATTGTAAGTATATCTGCTGCCCCCACAAATTTAATGCCCCATTCCTGCCCCCTCCATCCCACCTTCTAATACATACCCCTCCCCCATTTATTTCAGTTTATTTGTCATACTTTCCTGCACCTCCCTACCCTGCCCATCTGCCCTGCCTGTACCCCGTATCATCCTTTGTATCAATGTGTCCCCTATATACCCCCCATATTATTATTCCCTACCTACCTACACCCCCATTTGCCCCAGGATTCCACTAACAATGTCTCTCCTTACTTTGTAGCCTTGAGGAACTTCTGACCACACAATGTGACAGGTTCACTCCAGAGGAGGTGAGATCAGGGGCCACAGCTTGGGGTCAGGGGGGTGACACGGGGTGGGGTGATATATTGGGGTGGTTTTGGGGTATCGCTCTTCTCATCAATCTTTTCTCCCTCAGATTAAAAACATGTGGACAGCATTTCCCCCCGATGTGGCCGGCAATGTGGACTACAAGAACATCTGCTACGTCATCACCCAAGGTGAGGACAAGGACCAGGAGTAAAGGGGCCCCAAGACCCCGCGCAGCGCCCCACTGCTGTATATTGCCGATTTTGTGAACTGACCCATCAAATACAAAACTGTAATTTATTCTGTCCGGGGGGACGAAAAGGGGGCTTTTATTTGCTGCCCCCATCTTCTGCCCGACGCCCCTCCCTCTCTGTAGCCCCAACTCTGTGACGTCTTAAGCTGGAAGTGGAATCCTCAGGGGAACTTCTCAATAAAAGCTCATTTTTATTCTATATTGTGTCTGTATTATACTAAAGCACCCCACCAACACGAATCTACCCCCATATCTGCCCCATACATGTATTGGGGGTATTGAAAACCACCCTGCACCCCACCAACATGAAATTCCATCATCCCAGTAAAGAAATTGTGGGAACCCCTCATAATGGGCACAGCGGGGGTACAGACCCAGGAACCCGGCACAGGGATGGTGGGACCCCTCATAATGGGCACAGCAGGGGTACAGACCCAGGAATCCAGCACAGGGATGGTGGGGACCCCTCATAATGGGCACAGCAGGGGTACAGACCCAGGAACGGGGGGGTAATATGGGGAAGGAGGGGGGTATTATTGGGAAGAAGGGGCGGTAATATGGGGAAGGAGGGGGGCCCCCTGCAGTTACCCAATCATATTTACCCCTGGGTCTTTTATAGGGGGCATATCACAGAGGGTGTAACTAGCAGATGTGAGGCTACTGGGAAGTACAGCACAAGGGGTGAATCTTCAGTGAATGTGGGTGTGTAACTGCTGCTTGGTAACTGTAGCAAAGATCAGGTCTACTCATTAATGTTTTCACTCAGGATTCACACATTTTCCAATTGATTCCAGAACCAAAATGTGTGAATCTTGTGTGAAATTTGTGTGAAAGCATTTACAGACAGCAGCGAAGGGGACCAGAAGCCAGGCTAGGTAAATGGGGGTAACCGTTTAAAAGCCAGGACCCCCCCAGGGCACTTATTACGACATGATACAATTACTGCTCCAGACTTATGAATGCCAGGGATTGGTGCAACGACCACCAAAAGAAACCCCCCACCCCAAAAATGGGGGGATTGGGGCAGTGCTGACCTCCTACTGGCTGAAACAAGCATGTGGTCAGTGACGGCAGGACTCTCCATAGGCTTTTCAGAATGACGTCAGAATTTCTGGTGGTCCCAGAAATGACAGCCAAGTTCTGTGGACCCCGGGCAATGCAGCCCCTCACCATGTGATGCCCCCTCAGCTTCCTGGGAAGGGCTGAAAATTGAGGGAAACACATGGAGAATATTCCAGAACCCCGACTCCGAGATCAGCACAGCCTGAAGGTGAAAGCATCAAAAATTCATGGGCAGAAATATGTTGGGGGTCACAGGTTTACATATTGAGGCAGGAGAAATAGGAACTTTGGGGGTCAGAGATTTTAATGTTGGGTTAGGAGGGTGAGAATATGTGGGGTCACAGGGTCAGATGTCAGGGCTAGGGGTGAGAGGATATGGGGGGTCACACGGTCAGATGGTTGGGAAAGAGGATATGAAGTCACAGGGTCAGATGTCTGGGTTGGGGGTGAAAAGATATGGGGTTCACAGGGTCAGATACTGGGGTGAGGGGATATAGGGGTCACAGTGTCAGTTGTCAGAATGAGAGGATATGGGGGTCAGATGTTGGGGTGACAGGATATGGGGGTTACAGGGTCAGATGTTTGGGGTGGGAGAGTATGGGGGTCACAGGGTCAGATGTTGGGGGTGGGAGGATATGGGGGTCACGGGGTCAGATATCAGGGTGAGAGTATATGGGGGTCACAGGGTTAGATGTCAGGGTGAGAGTATATGGGGGTCACAGGGTCAGATATCGAGTGAGAGTATATGGGGGTCACGGGGTCAGATGTAAGGGCGGGAGTATATGGGGGTCACAGGGTCAGATGTCAGGGTGAGAGGATATGGTGGTCATGGGGTCAGGTGTCTAGGCGAGAGGATATGGGGGTCATGGGGTCAGGTGTCAGGGTGAGAGTATATGGGGGTCACGGGGTCAGGTGTCAGGGTGAGAGTATATGGGGGTCACGGGGTCAGATGTTGGGGTGAGAGTATATGGGGGTCACGGGGTCAGATGTCAGGGTGAGAGTATATGGGCGTCACGGGGTCAGATGTCAGGGTGAGAGGATATGGGGGTCACAGGGTCAGATGTCAGGGTGAGAGGATATGGGGGTCACAGGGTCAGATGTTGGGGTGAGAGTATATGGGGGTCACGGGGTCAGATGTCAGGGTGAGAGGATATAGGGGTCACGGGTCAGGTGTCTAGGTGAGAAGATATGGGGGTCACGGGGTCAGATGTCAGGGTGAGAGTATATGGGGGTCATGGGGTCAGATGTCAGGGTGAGAGTATATGGGGGTCACAGGGTCAGATGTCATATGGAACAGGCAAGGGTCTGGATGCCCTTAGCCAGCTTGAGGGAAAAGTCAATATTTGGGTAGCCCTGGGTGAGGCAGCCCATGGACACCACATCCACATAAGGTCCCAGAAACAGTTGGACATTTTGGGGTGTGACCCCTCCTGAAGCCTCCACCACCATGCTGGGGTACGTCGTCTTCACCATGAGTGCGGCACGATGGAGTGACTAGGAAACAAGAGATGGCCGAGTTACTGGAAGCCTGCTACGAATATTACCCAGCAATCACTGCAGCGCTGCCACAATCCATCCACACAACTTCAGCCAAAACATTCTCTGTGGGGGGTTAGACCCCCTGTCAGGGTTTATCGGTGCCCCCTATGGGGAGATTTATTATACCCCAGAACAGTAAAAGAGGAAATTTTCCAATGGGGACTCCACGTGGACTTCATTAGTCGTGGAATTCTCTGAAACCCAAAGATGGTGGCCCCCACATGGTGAAAGGAAGGTATGACTAAATCCTGAGCTGGGAATCTCCCCACCTCCTGAAGGGGGCGCTCCTATGGAAATAACTGGCTTGCTGTTACCCTTCAGGCCCCAAATCTGTGGAGGAGTACTTATTGCCCCCATAATTCCACAGTAAGTGACACATCCGCCCACCCTGTCCAATCATGTGTGATGGAGAGCCACAGTTACCCCTGAGACAAAAAAAATGAGCAGTTACTTACCTCTGGGGTAAAATTGTCCAGCATGATAATATCTGCTCCAGATTCTGCGGCCTCCAGGGCCTCCTCCACCGACCGGCACTCCACTTCCACCTTCATTGTGTGACCGGCCACTGAGCGCACACTACGAAGGGCCTATGGGGAGCAAAAACACCCACAGTGTCAAATGGGGGGGCAACAAATATCTGCCCCCCAATCACCTCCATAATGAACCAGGAGCATAAGAAAAAGACCCCCAACCCTGCAGATTCCAGAAAACACCCCTAATATACCTCCCCCAATACTACCCCAAACTTCCTCCCAACCATGTGCCCCCCATTAACACTACTACCCCCATTATCACCCCCACATATGATCCCCACCACCATCCACACTACTACTACTATTACCTCCACCACCAATCGTACTACTACCCCCATTATCATTCTCACCATATGATTACTACCACCATCCACACTACTACCCCCATTCAAACCCCCACCATATGATCCTAACCACTATTCACACTATTACCCCTATTATTACCCCCACCACCATCCACACTACTACCCCCATTAATAACCCTACCATATGCTCCCCACCACTATCCACACTACTACCCTTATTATTACCCCCACCATATGATCCCTACCACCATCCACACTACTGCCCCCATTATTACCCCAACTATATGATCCCTACCACCATCCACACTACTGCCCCCATTATTACTTCCACCATATGATCCCTACCACCATCCACACTACTGCCCCCATTATCATTATCACCCCTACTATATGATCCCCACCACCATCCACACTACTGCCCCCATTATCACCCCTACTATATGATCCCCACCACCATCCACACTACTACCCTGATTATCACCCCCACCATATGTTTCTCACCACCATCCACAATTTCACCCCCATTATTACCACCACCACCATCATCCACACTACTACCCAATTTGTTCCCCCACTTTTAGCCCTATCATACGTCCATAAATCCCTTTCCATATTTTTCCCCCCCATACACCTTCCCTCCCCCTATCAGGGCCCTATCCATTCCCCTTCATCCCCCCTTACATATGCCCCCACCATCTCCCCTACCACATGTCTCTCACCTCCTGGACTCCTCCCATTGCCCATATATGGTTGTCCTTCAACATGACTAAGTCTCCGGTCCCATAGCGATGAGTTCCAGCCCCGCCCACGAGGAGGCCATATTTCTCGGGAAGACGGAATCCGGGCGTGGTCTTCCTGGTCCCAGTCACCTTTCCGGGCCATCCTAACTGCCTGGCATGTTCGGTCACTTTCCTGGCCAGTGTAGCCACTCCGCTGACCCGGGACAGAACGTTCAGAGCCGGCCGCTCAGCTAGAAGGAGGTTGGTGAGCTGACCTGAAACAGAGAGCAGAAGAAGAAATATGGGACAGCAGCATTTATCATAGCCACTCTCCCCCCAGGTGCCCGTGTATAGTGGTGGATGGGGCCAATCTCATATAACTCAATAAAGACCCACCAGAGGGGTCACAACATACAAATACATGTGAAACTGGTGAGCTGGGGCCCCGCCCTGGTGACCTCTTCATCATGTGTGTAAATGCCATGTGCTGGGACCCCAAAATTATCTACATCTCCTCTAAGGGGCCGCAAAAATGGAAACCAAGCATCGTATTGGACCCATTCCTTATGACAGACTGTGGCAGGGCCCTCACATCCCCCCTAAGGTCCCTGCCCCCAAGGATCTGCCCCCTACCGCTGCCTCCACCAATGACATCACCCTTATTGTTGACAGAACCACTTCTGCTGGTTTGGGGTGTCGTAGGGTCCCTGGTGTTGGGGCCAGAGTTGGGTAGTCCTGCCATGGCAGCCGGAAAGGGGCGGAGCTTTGTACTCCTGTGGGTATCCCCACATTTGATCGCATTGCATCATGAAGTACACACCTGGCTATATGGACCCAACCCCCTGACCTGGCCAGTTGGGCGTCATCGCCCTATAGACCAACCAACAATCCGGCTTCACCCACAATCACAGTAGGAGTGCATAATCAATTAAAAAAAACCTGGTGATCCCGCCATGGAGAACTTCCAGCAGACACTTCCTGTTATGGAGTGACATTGTGTTCCTTTTTCACACAGGTTTCTAATGGAGCCCACCCAACATTGCAATACGCAGGTCCACTGGTGTCACCAACCCACCCTGGGAAATGCCATGCTGCCATGTAGACAGGAAGTGGCTGCAAAGAGGTCACAGGGGATCAGCAGCACCCAGATAAACCCCGCCCATAATTAGCCTCTTACCTTGGACAGTGGCCACCCTAGTGACTGGCTCCAGCCACTCTCCATCATGGTGCTCCCACTTAACGCTGCACCCGGCCTCCTCACATACTGCTTGGAAAAAGGGGGACCCGGCCAGGACCCCCGAAGACTTGCAGAGTAATATCGCCTCCTGAGACTGTGGCACACCATTGCAAGCTGCCCACCCTGCAATATCAAGGCCAGGGGCATCTTCTGCCAACCAATCCCGAGCCAGCTGATAGAGGCGGCTGCGGGGCAGGAGAAGCGTCAGGTCAGTGGATGTCATGATCTGCGGGGGCGGTCCTAGGGAGGAGAATGACATCACTCACCATCCAATCACAATCACCCAACCACACAAACAACACTCCACCCTGAACTGCTGTACAAAAAGGAGCTCCAGGAGAAGCCACACCCCCTGTACTGATAAGGGAGGAGCTTGGAAAATAATGTTACCACCAGACCACATGACCTAGAAGAGGCTTATGGATAATCCAACACCCCCACCCCTGTCACCTCCATGACCTCCTGCACCGATACTATCCCCCCACCCTGTGACCCATAAATGTGACCCAAAACTCTGCCACCTACACCTTCCACCCCTATGGTGACTCCATTCAGTGTGACCTCCCTGTAACCCCTCCCCTGCTCACTAGGGTCACTGAGAACTGCTTGAATCCCCCCCTCCCCCGATTAATGGTCCCCCCTTCTGATCCCTCACGACCCCTCTCTAACCCCACAACCTCCTAGTCAAGGATCCCCTCTACCTACCTGGTCACTGCTTCCCCCTCCCTGTGACCCCCTCACCATGCCCAGTCACTGTGGCCCCTCTTACCCTCCCTGCCTCCTTCTGGTTCCCGGGGTCCCTGGTGGGTCAGAGGGCTCTCACCTGCAACAGGGAGCTCTAGAAGGTTCTGTGTATTTTAGGAAAACTTATTCTTACAATTACCAAGTGAGAGGAGGCAAAGTTCAGAGGTCACATGTGCTGGACAAAGGGGAGGAGTCTAGCCAGTCATATGACTAAGTAGTGTAAACACTGAGAACATATATAGAGCGAAGATATATACGAAGACATATAGAGCCCAGGAACACAAGGACAGACATGACACTAGAAGGCGTAGTTCTTTGAACACGGGGACGGACATGACACTAGAGGGCGTAGTTCTAGGAACACAGGGACAGATATGACACTAGAGGGCACAGTTCTAGGGATACGGGGACAGACATGACGCTAGAGGGTGTAGTTCTATGAACACGATGACAGATATGACACTAGAGGGGGTAGTTCTATGAACACGGGGACAGACATACCACTAGAGAGCATGGGTCTAGGAACATTGGGACAGAGATGACACAAGAGGACGTAGTTCTAGGAACACAGGGACAGACATGACACAAGAGGGCGTAGTTCTAGGAACACAGGGACGAACATGACACAAGAGGGCGTAGTTTGAGGAACACAGGGACGAACATGACACTAGAGGGGGTAGTTCTAAGGACACGGGGACAGACATGACACTAGAGGGTGTAGTTCTAGGAACCTGGTTACAGAATTGACACTAGAGGGCGTATTTCTAGGAACACGGGGACAGACAGGACACTAGAGGGCGTAGTTTTATGAACACCGGGACAGACATGACACTAGAGGGAGTAGTTCTAATAACACGGGGACAGACATGACACTAGAGGGCGTAGGTATAAGGACATGGGGACATACATGACTCTGGGGGGGTAGAGCTATGAACACAAGGACATACATGGCACTAGAGGGTGTAGTTCTAGGAACAAAAGGACAGACATGACACTAGAGAGAGTAGTTCTAGGGACATGGGGACAGAAATAACATTAGAGGGTGTAGTTCTAAGGACACGGGGACAGACATTACACTAGAGGGGGTAGTTCTAGGAACACAGAGACAGACATGACACTAAAGGGTGCAGTTTCTAGGAACACGGGGACAGACATGACACTAGAGGGCGTAGATCTATGAACACAGGGACAGACATGACAATAGATGGGGTAGTTCTAGGAAGACAGGGACAGACTTGACACTAGAGGGCGTAGTTCTAGGAACACGGGGACACACATGACACTAGAAGGGGTAGTTCTTTGCATACAGGGACAGACATAACACTAGAAGGTGTAGTTCTAAGGACATGGGGACAGACATAACACTAAAGAGCGCAGCTCTAGGAACACGGGGACAGATATGAAACTAGGGGGCGTAGTTCTATGAACACAGGGACAGACATGACCCTAGAAGGGGTAATTCTAGGAACACGGGTACAGACATGACACTTAAAGGCGTAGTTCTACGGATACAGGGACAGACATGACACCTGGGCGGTAAAGCTAGGAACACATGGGGACAGACATGACACAAGAGGGGGTTGTTCTAGGAACACAGGGTCAGACAGGACACCTGGGGGGTAAAGCTAGGAACACAGGGACAGACATGACACTAGAGGGCGTAGTTCTAGGAACACTGGGACAGACATGACACTAGTTGGCGTAGTTCTAGGAACAGGGAGACAAAAACCACACTAGAGGGCGTAGTTCTAATATTACGGGGACAGACATGACACTAGAGGGCGTTGTTCTATTAACATGGGGACAGACATGACACTAATGTGTGTAGTTCTAGGAACACGGAGACAAACATTACACTAAAGGGGGTAGTTCTAGGAATACGAGGACTGACATAACACTAGAAAGCGTAGGTCTATGAACATGGTGACAGATATGACACCGAAGGGCGAAGTTTTAGGAACACAGGGACAGACATGACACTAGGGCGTAGGTTCTCAGAACATGGAGACAGAAATTACACTAGAGGGTGTAGTCCTAAGAACACAGTGACAGACATGACACTTGGTTGGGTAGTTCTAGTAATATGGGGACAGACATGGCATTGATGGGCATAGTTCTAGGGACATGGGGACATGGGGACAAACATGACACTAGAGGGGGTAGTTCTAGGAACACGAGGACAGACATGACACTAGGGAGCGTAGTTTTAGGAAAACAGGGACAGACATGACACTAGAGGGCGTAGTTCTAAGAACACAAGGACTGACATGACACTAGAGGGCATAGTTCTATGAACACGGGGTCTGACATGAAACTAGACGGCGTAGTTTGAGGGACACGTGGATAGACATGACACTAGGGGGCGTAGTTCTAGAGACACAGGTACAGACATGACACTAAAAGGGATAGATCAAAGGACACAGGGACAGACATGACACTAGAGGGGTAGTTCTAGGAATACAGGGACACACATGACACTAGGGGCGTAGTTCTAGGGACTCTGGGACAGACATGACATTGGAGGGCATAGTTGTAGGGACATTGGGACAGACATGACACTAGGGGGGTAGTTCTAGGAATACAGGGACAAACATGACACTAGGGGCGTAGTTCTAGGGACTCTGGGACAGACATGACATTGGAGGGCATAGTTGTAGGGCATGGGGAGAGAAATGACACTAGAGGGACATGGGGACAGACATGACACTAGGGGGGTAGTTCTAGGAATACAGGGACAGACATGACACTAGAGGGCAAAGTTCTAGGGATACTGGGACAGACATGACACTAGGGGGCATAGTTTTAGGGACACGGGGACAGACATGGCATTGATGGGCATAGATCTAGGGCATGGGGAGAGAAATGACACTAGAGGGACATGGGGACAGACATGACACTAGGGGGTGTAGTTTTAGGGACAAAGGGAGAGACATGACACTAGAGGGCGTAGTTCTAGGAATACAGGGACAGACATGACACTAGAGGGCGTAGTTCTAGGAATACAGGGACAGACATGACACCAGAAGGTTTTCCTGCTCGGGATTGTCTGGGGTCACGTGTTAATTGGTTTCCCTGTCCAATGGGAGGAGGGGCGGTGGCACACCTTTATCTCCATAGTAACTGAACGCACCACGTGCATAGGGATGGAGAGTTGCCCGCTGATTGGAGGATTAGAAGTTAATTCTATTAAAGGGGCGGGGAAAGTCGTCTCTCTCGGAGCGTTCGCTCGGTAACAGCGAATAGTTTGTTGTGCAATAATAGCGTCATAAAGAGCGGGAGAAAGAGAGTGGCTGATTGGTCGTGAAAGTTGTATGTTAGAGGAAGCCCCGCCTCCAGTTGGATGTCAGTGTTGGAGACACGTGTTTGCTTTATGATGGAGGTGAGATGGGGGGGTGGGGGCCTGTGTGTTCATTGGATGTCCATGTGCTATGTAATGTAATGTGTGTATGTTATATGTAATGTGTATGAGGTGTGTGTTACATCATGTGACTTTAGTGCTAGCAGGGGCCAGGACCCGGCTGGGGGCAGTAATGGGGCCTGTGCAGGGTATAAGGGGTAATGATGATGGGGGGGGGGGGGAATTATTGGGGCTTTTCTCTCATTGTTTCTCCTTTCTCTTGCAGGGCTCTCCGGTTGCACAGCCTCTCAGTCCTTCCAGGGGCCCCCAGACATCATTCAGGTTCAGTGACTCCCCCAGTATGGAGGAAATGTGAGTCATGGGCCAGACTGGGTTCTTAGGGGGAGGGGCAAAACAACCTCCCTCCCCCGAGAGTGGCATGTTGGGGGGGGTGAGGGAGGGGTATTTTTGTGCCTTCCACGGGGGAGGGGTATTTTTGTACCCTGTCACTGTGGCCCCTTCATTTCTCAGTGCTGCCCCCCGGTTGCAGGAAGTGGTCCCTGAGGGCTGCACTCTGATGGGTTTTTACTAATTTCGGGCTCTAATCTCCAGCTGAACTACACCTGCCAGCATGCCCAGCCATTCGGTGAGGGGGTGGGGTCAGGGAGGGGGTTTGCAGGGCATGCTGGGAATACTTGTATATAAT
>NC_092864.1:306137-308758 GCF_032062135.1 Pyxicephalus adspersus | reverse complement strand
CCCCCCCCCCCTAGTGGTGGTGTTAGAAGGTGCAGTTTTGGGGTGAATGTTAGAGATCTGAGTGTTGCCCCCTCTCCTGACCCCCGTTTCTTTTTACCCCAGTCAGTGGCAGGGGGAGGTGACAGAAGGGCTCCCCGGTTGGTCGGAATCTCAGCGAGAGTCTCTGTCCCACGAGCTGAGTGACGTCCTAATATATCTGCTGGAATTGGCCGAGAAATGCCACGTGGATCTGCCACGGGCCGTCCTGGCCAAGATGGAGCTGAATGCGTTGAAGTATCCGGCTGCCCGGGTTCAGGGGAGCGCCAAGAAATACACGGAATACAGCGCTGAGGAGAACGGCGCTCCTTCCGGCCAATAGGAATGTACGGTGCTGGGGGCGGGGCCCCCCGGATGGCCGTCTGATGGTGGGGGGCCCCTCCCCGGATGGGCGGCTGGTGGCGGGCCCCCACGATGGGCGCTCCCACGCTGACATTGCATGGTATTCTGCTTTTAGGCCTGTGACGGTTTTAGTTCTGTTTTGCGGTGGCCGGAGGATGACGAGTTATTTCTGTTCTTCCTGGAAGAGGAGCCACTTCTGGAAACCCTCAGCCGCTGGGTGGGGGAGCCCCTTTTATTACCCCCTGCCGCCAGGAAGCCATGGGGGAGGGCAGTACTGAGGGCGGAGGTCCCCCCCTCCTTTCTTCCTCTTTATGACGTTCAGGCCATGGTGAGGTTTTATGTGACTGCTGTATACCGGCCACGTGCATCATGTGACCTGCTGCCGGTCTGCTGATTGGGTTCCTTTGGTCATCTGACTTCAGTCCTAGGGGACTAGAGGAGGCTGGAAGCACCAGACTGTTACCCATGGCAACCAGGAATTGTCTGCCCTGCAGTGGGGGAGGGGGTTGTGAGAGGATTTTACTGTAATTTATCTTTTATTTTTCTGTTTTATTTGTGAATAACCCGATTAAATCTACGGTTATCAATCTGTCGCCTGTCCATCAATTTCTTGGGGTTAAGGGGTGACTGAACGCCCCCTTCTGGATGTGGGGGAGGGGTGACGAGCACATTTCCTGCTTGGTTATGGAGAAGGGGCAATACCTGCCTTTGGGTACCATGGGGATCCAATATGGGGGGACCCCTGCCAGTGCCCCCCCCCCCCCCCCAAGGGGAACGGTCTGTTGGGTGGCTATGGGGGGGATGATTTAGGTGTGACAACAGGAAGGGACAGTGCCCCTAGTGGGGAGGTCTCATCTTTAGACTGGGTATCACAGAACAGGATGGGGGAGAAATCTCCTACAGCTGCACCCCAATGGCTGAAAAACAATTTCTGCACTGCTCCCCCAAATGGGTGATGTGAGCTTGCCCCATTAATGGGTGGATGGGGTATATTTACCAATGGGTGAAGTGAGCTATTCCTGCCCCGGGGCAGAGGGAGGGTGGGTAGTCTCTATACCCACTAGTGGGCAACGGGAGCCCATCCTGCCCCGGGAGGGGTATATATACCCACTAATGGGCAACGGGAGCTCATCCTGCCCCGGGAGGGGGTATATATACCCACTAATGGGCAACGGGAGCTCATCCTGCCCCGGGTAGGATTATTATTTCTTCTATGACTCGTGTGATAAGGGTCACATGATGCGGAATGCTGTCCAATCCCAGCACTCAATGTACAATATAAGAAATCGGGGTCACTGCAGCATTCATAGCCAGCAGTAATCTAATAAATCTGCCGAATCTACCCCCAGCAGCACACAGGCAGAGCACACAGACCATCACGAGGAATCATGGGGCCAATATTCTGTGGCCCCTCAATGTCACTCCTATCACACGGGGGAACGCATTTTGTGTTGAGTTAGATCTTACACTTGTTTTTTACTAATTTTGCTATCATCCAGTTTTTACAATTAAGTTTACTCTCCATTTTTGTCAAAAAACATTAAAATTTTAAATACAATGAAATAATAACTTAAATGTTTATTCAAAAATGTGTTCATACAAAGGATTTATTGTTACTCTATGACATAAGGTAAGTAGTTAAGGTAAAAATGTACGCTTCTAGCTTTTCCTGGAGTGTTCAGTGTTAGGACAATCCCGCCGGATGCTCCAACAATAGTCAGCCATCATATGTACATCCCATCTACCCTGATACCGTCCGTCCATGACCTTCACATCTTGGGGGAATCATTCACCTTGCTCATCACTGACTGCACCAAGGTTTTCCGGGAAGTTAGAAAGATGGCTATGCAGAAAATGCACCTTGATGCTCATATTGCAACCAAACATTTTGTATCTCTCCAAGAGTTTCTGGGCAATTTCTGTGTAATTATTTGCTCGTGTGTTTCCAGGAAAGTCCCTGACAATGGCTTTGAATGATAACCAAGCATTCTTTTCCACTTCTGACATTGTCCTGATGAAATGTTCATCTTTGATGAGCTGCCCAATCTGTGGACCATCAAACACACCGGCCTTTATTATTTCAAATGACAGCTAGGAAATGCCAACATGAGGAACTTGGAACATTCTCCTTTAGTTGGCAAAGCTTTAACAAACTGCTTCATCAGACCCAGTTCCATGTGCAGAGGCGGGAATATAATATTCTATCAACAAGTGGCTCATGTAGAATGTTTGGATCTCCTGGT